>NC_086331.1:131694711-131997875 GCF_032445375.1 Bacillus rossius redtenbacheri
TCCCTAAAATTGGCAACTCAAGCGCAGAAGTAAATATTTAACATCAAAAGTACCCCTCAGAGTGTGCTTAATATTACTGTATGCTTTTTTCCCTCTAAATGTCAAGACTCCCGACTGCCGGAACAAAGGTTACTTGTTCGATTCTTGACCTGGCCGATGATTTTAATTTGAGAAATATTTCCTTCCCTGGTTCTGGACTGTCCATCGCTTCTGTGCTCCCGAAAAAAAAAGAAAAACCATTCAAGTATCACCTTGCGTGGTTTAAAAAAAATTAGGACATAACGCCATTGCTGGTATACACAGTATGTCATTTCATTGGGAATCCTCAAGAACGAACAAGGATATTAATACACAATCACTCACGACGCAAGCCAAAATATGCCGATCTCAAGAGTTAAATGCATAGACAGTATAATCTGTGTGATCTGTGAGCCGAGGTGCAAGCAAATGGGAAGCCTAAGATGTCCATCAAGTTCTGTCCCTGCCCGAACACGCCCGAATATTCGCCTTCGGCCAACCTCGGGTTTATTTATGTATATTTATATTTATCTGTTTATTTCAATGTAGCTATACTAACCTAACTAACCGTCTATAGTGTTTTAAAGTGTTTTAATGTAGCTAACCTAACCGACCACTTTTAATATTTGAATTCATTTTTCCTGCGCAAAAATAAAACAAATCCCGAAGTTGGCCGAAGGTGAATTGTTTGGGTGTAATCGGGAATGGCAGAACTTTATGTGCATCTTAGGTCTCCCGCCCTTAGGCTGGGAGCACAATCGAAGAAATAACAGTAACAGTAGGTTGTGCGCGCAAGATTTGACAGCCAAGTTTTTGAACCTACTGGTTCACAATAGCGCATAGGACAGTGGTCCGCATGTAAGGGAAATGAATATATTTTAATTCTGTTACGGACGCATGGCGCAACAACCGATGAGAGTACAGCAGGAAGACATTTTGGCGGAACTAGAGAACAGTTTATATTAATAAATTATATTTTGGCAAGAAATTGTCGAGATATTACAATGCTCATGCATAATTCCTGCTTTTTAAAATTAATTAATGCTATTACTTATGAGCCACTAGCAAAAATTGTAAATAAAAATGTTCCGTGGATAGAATGGTTAGCTAAATATTTTATAGAACCTTTTTATGTGTATGTTGAAAAAATGTGCCCACAAATTTCTGGTCAGATGACACGGGATAATCATTTGGTAGTTAATACAGTTACTTACTTACACTGCCAACATATTTCGGATACATTGCGAAATTAATTGGCTGAAATCAACAGTAGGATTTCAACTGTGAACCGACTTCGCACAAGTCGTGCGCAAAGCCTGCCGTGCACTCGCTTTTTTTAAAATTAAAAACCCACCCTACGGTCATATAGACAGGTCTGGCAACTTCCTATCCTCTGCCTTGGCGTGTCTCGTCGGCTTAGTGAAGCTCATGGCGGTCTGCGAACTAACGGCGCTAGTAGTAGTTGAACCCATAATTAACATTGTGTTAAATGGGAGCTCCGTATAAAATATATTAGTCCTGATCCCGTGTCTATTATGGAATTTTTTCCCAGATCATAATTTTTTTGTACGGGGGCTTTGTAAATGCCTAATCTGTAACAATGCCTTAAATTTTTTTTCGAATATGTTTTTTCCGGAATATGTTTAAACCCATTTATAAATTGTGGGGTGTGGCTCAGTGGTCAAACGCATGGCCTAGCAATCTGCCAGAGTAGGTTAGATAGCCACAATCACAGTTTTTTTTAAGTTTTCATTTGTTTTTATTTCTTACAATATTAAACTATTGATTACATAAAATAAATATATTCAAACAGTTAGATTTATATACTTAGAATTAATATAGTAAAGTTTACTGTAAATTATTTAATTAATATTTTAAAACAGGAATTGTTTTAAATGATACACTTTTGAATTGTGTTTACTGTAGAGCGTGATTAATGACTTAATTCAAAAATTCACACAATTTAACGGTTTAATCATATTTAAATTCTGTGATTAATAGTTTAATACGTTGAGGAGGGAAAAAATCATACCAGTAGGTATCGAACCCGAGCCGGCAGATTGCCTGGCCACTGCGCCACGCCCCTGACTTAAAAATAATTAAAATACATATTTCTGAAACATCCCTTCAAATCAACTGACGAATTCGGAAAAAAAAACTTAAGGAATCGGCACCGATTAGGCGTTTACCTAGCACCCAAACGAACGAGAAAACAATTTGAGGAACAATTGAGACGAAATGAGGAACAATTGAGACGGAATCACTGTAGAGACAGGAAAAATTCGCGGGTTCAATGACCTCCAGGATGGACACCAATATTCTCTACACACTCGGGCAAATGCCACCTGTTCATTGGCTGCTGACTTGTGAGTCGTCTCGACTGGGCAGCCTGTGATTCGACACTTCTATGAGTGAGGGTCTCTAATTGGCCCTCAGTCCTCCAGATTATCAGAGAACCAATTTAGGCCGGTATTCCAAGACACAAAAATAAGGGTTTAGGTGTTGAATATGCAATACATGTACCCTAACCATATTCCAAGTCCACGATAGGACACGGCCAGTCCCTTATTTTTAGGGCACTGATTTTTTGTGTCCTATCTGTTGCCGATTTGATCCACAACTGTCGGTCATTTTTTTCCTTTTTAATGAAATTTAACGGAACTTTTACGATTACAATTTCGCCCCTTAATATATTAAAAAACAGCAAACATTAATACGGCCAAAAATTCATCTTTTATTCTTGTACAACCAAAATGAAATATTTAATTTCACATTATAATTATATAGTTTTAAAAAATAAGCTAAAATTACGATGGATTCCACGAAGTACAACTGTTTATAGCCTCGCACAAGTCCTTGTTTATTAAAACGGCTGCCGATCTCATACCTTACAGGGGTTCAGTTAGGACACGTTTTGGAATATGACCCGAGAGTTAGGGTACGGCAGTTGCCCAACAAGGCAGTGCATATTCGCTACCTTACTGAAACGTCTTGGAATACCGCCCTAAGGTATAATTGTTTGAATTTTTAGCGTGACACGAAATGAACCCGCGAATTGTTCAGGTCTCAATACGAGACGCCCAGGGGAGATTGCAGCAGCTGGCAGCGCCGTTAGCTCGCGCGCCGCCGGACCTGTCCTGGTGACCTTGACCCGCGCTCACCCGGTCTTCGTCCAGCGCCGCCGCCGCCTCGCCGGCGCTGCAGTCGGGCGCGGCCCGTGACGTCAGCACGGCTCCCAGCAGCAGCAGCTGTAGCTGTGGTAGCGACATGGCGCGGAGTGCTGCCGCCAGCGGCGCGCGGCCCTGTTTTACTGCGGCTGCTCAAGGTCACCCGCTCACCGCGGTGCTTCCCCGTCGCCGCGCCGCAGTCCTACCAACTGATCGATCGTTAGGGACCGGAAAAATTTGCGGGTTCTAACACTGCAGGATGAACTCCATAGTTCTACGTACAATCGGTCAAATGTCACCCACTCATTGGCTGCTGTCTTGTGCAGGGGCGTAGCCAGGGGGGGGGGGGGTTAGGGGTTCCAACCCCCCCCCCCCCCCTTAGCGCCAAAAATTTAATTAAATTTCTTATTCATCACTCAAACAAATTTCATATTAAAAATTAATAAAAATTTTACCATTACAATATTTAAATTTAAGTACCGAAAACTGCTAAAATAGCACTATTTTACACCTTAAAATCCGGGCCCCACGCTTTAATACGGGGGGGGGGGGGGATGCTATAACACCCCCCCATTCACAAATCCTGGCTACGCCACTGGTCTTGTGAGACGTCCCAACGTAGCAGCCTGTGATTCGATAAAGCTTTGGTGGGGCGTTTCTCATTGACCCAGAGTAATCCAGGTGAGTTGTGAGCCAATAGCAGAGGCAGCGCTGAGGTATAACTATTTGTATTTTAGCCTATCGCGAAATGAATTCGCGAATTTTCCGGTCTCTACCGATCGTGCATTTTCGGTTTTTTTTTGTAGGTTAGGTTAGCTACATTATAAATACTTTAAAACATTGTGGACGGTTGATTTGGTTAGGATAGCTACATTAAATATACTGCGAAATCATGTAAACGGTTTCCTAGCCCTGGATAGCTTCATATTAAAAAGTTAATTGCTGAGCAACCATAAAATGATTTTACAGTATTTTTAATGTAGCTATACTTACCTAATATAACCAACAATCCAAAATGTTTTAAATTATTTATAATGTAGTTAACCTATCCTAATCGACCGCGAAATTTAATGCCACACCGGTTTATAGAATGAGATAGAACGGAAAGAAAAAAGTGAGCATGAACTTCGGGGAACTGCGGGTGTGGCTCTCTCGTCTGTGAAATGAAGGCTTCCCAGAAATAGTAGTCTTGTAAATATTGAGAACGATGCGGAATATCGAGCGAATTACTTGTCTCCTTACTTTGTTTTTCTGTCCGCGATAGATGACACAAATCCAATTTCAAATAAATTAGTATGACCTTAGTTAGCCTTTTCTTCTTTATGATTTTTAGCACCTGATTTGTGTCGGTATTAAATAAGTTCCTGAAAAAAATTAAATTATTGAATTTTTTAAATAAATAGAGAAAATAAAAAAAGTAGCACCTATCGATGAGCTTAACAGATCTGCTCTCGTAGCATCTGCTCTCCGAAGCATGGTCAACATCTGTCACGTGGAAATGCCCTGAAAATGTCAGCCATGTAAACGCTTGTAATTTGCCAATTTTTTGTACTTGAAGAATTTATGTAATAATGTCACGCGCCGTCCATTTACGTAAGGCATGTCACGCGTGCCTGGCCGGATTGCAAGTGTCTTCGCTACCCACCCCTCTCCGCTCCCCGCGCACCCTCACGCATCAGGCTATTGTCACCTTTAGCGGCCTGGGGGGTTCCGGGCTTACAGAGGCCGCCGCGTGGAGTGGCGTGAATAAGCGTCGCTGTTCTGGGTGTTTCGGGCGTCGGCTCGGCCCGGGATGACACGACACGTCACAGCCACTCTCGTCCCTTCGAGAAGGGCGCCACGGGTATATAAGCGACGACGCTGGCTTCCGCGGTAGTTCGAAGAGTTCCGCGAGTGAAGGGAAGTGCGACATCGGTGAAGAGGGTGAGAGACTCCCCTGAGAGTGGCGCGACGTGGAGTGACGGGACCGTGAGAGTGCGACTGAATGGCGCGAGACTGAGTGTGTGGACAGGCGCGAGGTGAGGGGCGAATCACTGTCGAGCCTAGTTCCAATGAGAAGTGCAAACTGCGAATAAACATTTTTAAATGCAAGTGATTGGTGACCAGACATTTTTAAATACAATTATTTATTACTAATGTAAATATTAGTAATTAATAAAACTTAATTGACTTTCCCTTATAAACCCAGTTCCCACACATTATACTTGTAACAATATGAATAATAGGAATAAAGCATCTACAAATCTAAAAACTGGTGCTATAAATCTTGCATGTCTAACAAATCACTGAAAATCTAACTATTATTTTAATTATATTATTTCACCAATTCACGATTCGTATCGTTGTCCCTGGCAATGAATTTAAGTATTTTCAGTATATTTTTAACGCTTAGCAGCCTAATTATAATCTTTTATTAAGCAAAAATCAATTCAAGGCTTTAAATATTTTTTCCAGATACATCTAACGAACAATTAATTATTATTCTCTGTATTGTCAAAGTACTGATGTGTTTTCATTTTTTTTTTTTTTCAATATTTACTATGAATGGGACGAACGTATAGGTCATTTCACAAACATTTCACATATCACAGTTTGAAATGTTGCAAACTGTGTTATTTAATCAAACAATTTTGAAGTTTAGTCGAAGTGATATTTTCTTTTAATATTAAAGATTTACAAGTTTAATAATTACAAAAGCTTATTTTAAATAATCATTTTTTTCAGTTTTATTAACTCATTATACAAACTATGAGTTCTGTTAAGATTACTTCTTTGGTATTAAAATTACAATTTTCTAAAAGAAAACAAATTTAAATATTAAATTAATTTTTATAATAAAGGTGTTCAATCCAAAATATTAAAAAAATGTATGAAAACCTTTAGACGTCTGCATCTAGTAAAATATAACATTTTATACACTAATTGTTTATTTGCAAATGTCACTACGGATATTACATGTGCAGTACAAATTATTGAATTTAATTTAGAAAAAATATTTTAACATAAATAACAAAAAAATATAAATAATATAAATATAAATAATATATAAATAAATAATATAAATATATAAATAATATATAATTATTTGTGAAAACATAAGTATGTACAGAAATGGTATTGTCTGAAATTAAGAATTAATTTAAATTTTGTCTACTTTTTGCACAGGAACAACATGATACAACTATTGCACAGATTTTTTCGAATGTTTTTTGCAAGAAATAAGATTACAACTCTTAATTCTTCCTACGTAATTGCGGAGCTGGTGAAGCTGCTTTCTTATTGGAGCAGGAAGAATGGCTTCAATAAACCTGCACAAACAAAATTATTTGTTAGTTCTGACAACGCAACAATACCTCTCATATGATAGGGATTTTATCTCAAAAATAACAATATAATGGCCAAATATATTAACACACTTAGAATATTAAAACACCACGGCCTCAGAACGCTCATATATGTAACATCGAGACGAAATCCGAAATCATCCTTGTACAATTTTATCTCAATACACACAGGACAAAAATCTTTCTTTCAAAATGACATGGACAATCACCAAGGCCATGTTATTTATCCCACAATAAGAAAATACTTTTTAAAAACTCGGAACCATTTTGTTTGCTTCTTAAAATGCAATTAGTAAAGTTACTAAACTGTTTATAGCCATATTTATTCACAATTAAACATTTAAGAGACCTAGTACATGCCATTAAGTTGAGTTAACGTACAAAAAAAAAAGGCACTTTGGCTGGTAGCCATGGTGCATTAAGGCATAATATATGTTTCCATGAAGATTAAGGTGGTACATACACAAATGATAGCTCCGATATATGCTTTCCATTCGTCTTCTGTCTGTGGTCCCTAATGATAATTCGCTACGGAAGACAGGGTTATGTTCTTACAGGAAAAAGGATAATGTTGCATCTCAATCATCTGGCGGTCTGCCAGAATCACTGCCACCCCACACGATGCCCATTTCATGCCGTACCTTCTGTTGTACCCATGGGTATAAAAATGTGCATGAAAGTTAGTAGAGCAGAAGAGAAGAAAGAATTCCTATTATCTTCGAAAGATTTGTGCATTGGGAGTGCATGACTTGATGTAATCTTTTGGACGTACGCCATTGCTAAGCACATGTATGTCTGTAGAAGAAAACTACAAAAAACCCAAAAGACAAAACCTCAAATTAAGCAAAAAATTGCTGTTGTCAACAGGATATAAACACCACATAATATTCCATAACAGGAATATGGTCAACAAACAAAGAAAAACAAAGAAAAATGGACTAAGAGAACGAAAAAAACCCACAAATGATGACAGCACAAAAATTTTGAACCCAAAAAAATTCAGCACAACAGTTGAAACGAAACAAAAACACGACAACACGAAAAGCCGAAACAAACACAATAGAAAGAATTCCTAACTCCATACACACGATACCTAGAATGCTAACAGATAACCAGCCAACACAGTCGCTGACCAAAGCAAGCATATCGGGGTAGGATGAACACGTCAATTTAACAAAATATTGAAAAAAACTTATGAAAATTGCAGCTGTTTAAGTTAAAAATTATGTGACCTGGTGAATGATGTTTATCATCTTTATTTCATTTGAAAAAAAATAACAAAGCTGGTTTATTTAAAAAGAAATACAGAGAAATTTTGAAACTAGCGAGATAATTTTTTTTATTTGTAGGTTAGTTTCTAAATCTACTAATATAAACATTAAAGGATACAAGGGAAAATGGATTTGCTTTAACGTAGTTTATCAATGACTAGCTGCCCGACCCGGTTTCGCACGGCTATACTAATGGAAAAAAAATTAAGCCACATCTTCCATTTACAGTAATGGTAAATAAAAAAAATTCAGTGAAAATTTATTACAATGCTGTATAATGTACCGGAGAGAAAATGAATAGCACCGATGGTTTCCCGACTCGTGCACGCAACGTACAACTGATGTACCCGTACTTCGCTACGGCAGTCTACAGGCAGATCACTCTTGCGCCGCTCATTATACATGCCCCTCCTTGTGGGTACGCCACTGCCGCGCGATGCCCGTTGCCATGGAGACGCAGAAGGCATGAACAATGCAAAATCCTGTTCTCAAGCAGACAAAGTACCCACTGTTGCCTGGTTTTAACCACCCATGGGATCTAATTTTCGGAAAATGTCATCCTGCGTAACATACGGAACATTACTGTGAAGTTTCAAGTCTGTAAAATATATATACTTGAAAAAAAAGGGCAATTTATGATATTTAAAGTACCCGCAAAATTTCAATGGTGATGATGACTGCACTAACAATGAAATAGTCGTTGCCATAGAGACGAATGAAGCATCAACAAAGCAACATCCGTTGCCATGGTGATTTCCTACAAAAAACTGGAAATTTTGATATATTACACCCCCGAAACTCCACTTGGGATCGGATTTCCGCATAATCCGTTCTTAGTGAGCGTCTACATCACAAAATGAGTAACCATGCTAAATATCAAGTCAATCGGGTGTATAGTTTAAGAGATCTCGTGATGAGTGAGTCAGTGAGTGGTATTTCACTTATATATATATATATATATATATATATATATATATACACACATATACATATATATACATACACACATACACACACACACACAAGTACTTATCAGAATTATAGCGAGAGAGGAAAATTATTGATGGTCCGAAAAATGAAAATTAATTAAAAATAATAAAAATAATTCTAGTAGAACAAAAAAACGTTTTAAAGTTAAAACTAAGTGTGTGAGGGAGGGGTCTAGGTAGGGAAGACTCTAAGTGCGTCTCAGGGCAAGCCCTATACGCTCTAAACATGCGGGATTTTAACCATGCAGATAGGGTCACGTGCATCATGTGCTAGGAGGGGATTGGCCAGCCATGGCAGACGTTTTCACCATGACTAACTCCCCTCACTCTTAATTCTAGACTAATACTAGATAAGTTGGGCCCAGTTAAAACCTCCATAGACAGAGGGGAAAACCCTGGGCACATACATGCGGGATGCAAAGGTCATGCATTATTACAAGCAGGTGAATTACAAAAACACAAAATACCATGTTGTGGAGGGGAATACCGTGTTGTGGAGGGGAATACCGTGTTGTCGGAGGGGAATACTGTGTTGTCGGAGGGGAGTACTGTGTTGTCGAAGGGGAGTACTGTGTTGTCGGAGGGGAATGCCGTGTAGTCGGAGGGTAATACCGTGTTGTGGAGGGGAATGCCGTGTTGTGGAGGGGAATACTGTGTTGTCGGAGGGGAGTACTGTGTTGTCGGAGGGGAGTACTGTGTTGTCGGAGGGGAGTACTGTGTTGTCGGAGGGGAGTACTGTGTTGTCGAAGGGGAGTACTGTGTTGTCGGAGGGGAATGCCGTGTAGTCGGAGGGTAATACCGTGTTGTGGAGGGGAATGCCGTGTTGTGGAGGGGAATACTGTGTTGTCGGAGGGGAGTACTGTGTTGTCGGAGGGGAGTACTGTGTTGTCGGAGGGGAGTACTGTGTTGTCGAAGGGGAGTACTGTGTTGTCGGAGGGGAATGCCGTGTAGTCGGAGGGTAATACCGTGTTGTGGAGGGGAATGCCGTGTTGTGGAGGGGAATACTGTGTTGTCGGAGGGGAGTACTGTGTTGTCGGAGGGGAGTACTGTGTTGTCGGAGGGGAGTACTGTGTTGTCGAAGGGGAGTACTGTGTTGTCGGAGGGGAATGCCGTGTAGTCGGAGGGTAATACCGTGTTGTGGAGGGGAATGCCGTGTTGTCGGAGGGGAGTACTGTGTTGTCGGAGGGGAGTACCGTGTTGTCGGAGGGGAATACCATGTTGTGGAGGGGAATACCGTGTTGTGGAGGGGAATACCGTGTTGTGGAGGGGAATACCGTGTTGTCGGAGGGGAATACTGTGTTGTCGGAGGGGAGTACTGTGTTGTCGAAGGGGAGTACTGTGTTGTCGGAGGGGAATGCCGTGTAGTCGGAGGGTAATACCGTGTTGTGGAGGGGAATGCCGTGTTGTGGAGGGGAATACTGTGTTGTCGGAGGGGAGTACTGTGTTGTCGGAGGGGAGTACTGTGTTGTCGAAGGGGAGTACCGTGTTGTCGGAGGGGAATGCCGTGTAGTCGGAGGGTAATACCGTGTTGTGGAGGGGAATACCGTGTTGTGGAGGGGAATACTGTGTTGTCGGAGGGGAGTACTGTGTTGTCGGAGGGGAGTACTGTGTTGTCGGAGGGGAGTACCGTGTTGTCGGAGGGGAATACCGTGTTGTCGGAGGGGAGTACTGTGTTATCGGAGGGGAGTACAAGCCTACACGCACCGGAGCGACTTGCCGCGGAGCAGCCGCCCCGCCTCGCAGGCCAGCCGCTCGCCGCACGAGTCGCCCTCCAGGGCCGCCAGCACGGCGCGTGTCAGCCCCGCCAGCTCGTCGGGCAGGCGGCCGCGCGCGCGCAGGGCGGAGCCGAACTTGGGCAGGAACAGCGTGGAGAAGGCGAACACGAGCGCCATGCTGACGAAGCTGGCCATGGCCACGAACAAGGGGTCGACGCGGCGGTCGCCCGCCGTCGCGTCCACCAGCATCATGGTGGCGTGGCTCGGCTCCGGAGCGCTCTGCGCCTGCGCCAAGCACACTCTCGCGCGCGATGCTTCTCGAACAGTCTGCGCGGCTCTTGAACCGAGTCGCGCCTTCTACGTGCGACAGGTAGAACCCCGCCATGCTGCAGGGATAGGCGGGTCGCGGTAGGGACCTACCTGTGTCTGACTTGCTGGCATCTAGTAGGGGAGTATTTGGGCAGATGGCAACACAACGGGGTTTGAGCTTATTGTTGCGCACCGCGCCACGGACCGTATTAGCAATAAATTGGTGATCTTTCAAGTACGTATTATTTTAATTACTTGTGCAAATCAGTATTGTTAAACAGTGTCATATAAATACTGTTCTACCAGTGTAACTAAATATTTGTTTTCTGGCTGGTGTAATGCTTTTCACGCTTTAGTTAGACAAGGTAATTATTTGTCAAAAATTTTTATTTGATTAGCTAAATCCACACATCGTATTATAATTATAAGCCCGCGAGCATGTAAATATGTTAAGTCCAACTGCGAATATGCTAGTTAAAAATAAGTTTAAACTAATCCCGTGCGTTGATTATTGTTTTTTTTATCATGTAAAGAATTACCGTGAGGTTGGTCGGTGCCGCTTAGTTTTCCGGTTGCGGAGCGGCGGACATGTTGCCATTGTTCATTCATTCGACGGTAGAACATTATCAATATCTATGAATGCATTGCAGTATGTCTATGTAAACTATTGGCAGACTCTGTTGCACTATAACTCAATGATAAGGTGATAGTTGCAGAACTACAAAATCAGTCTATTAGAATGCTCGATCACATTTAACCTATTCATAATATAAAATAAAATTAAAAACTAATTTTTTATAATAAATCCTAGCTTTTGTTTTTATTAAATAAATTTTCGCTATGGTATTATTATTTCAACAGTGAGTAATATTTATTATTAATTAATTAATATTGATTGATCAATAATTACTGATATCCTCATATGTTATTTTGAAGTAATAATTCATTTATTTTTAAATCTAATTTCTAATAAATACAAAAAAATAGGATTATTAAATACTTGAAAAATGAATGAAAGTCAAAAAGCTCGCGCTGTTTTATATTGTTATTAAATTGTATAAATAGTTTTGCTGAGTCATGCTAAGTAATATTATAAATGTAGTTGAGAATAAAATTTATCGAAGTTGATTTACTTTTCAAAAAAGTGTATAAATTGTAGTTAGAAATGTTTTCATGCTATAGTAGAGTTCCTGAAAATCTTAATATAACATTTTATGGTGTGGTTATTTTATGGTGTGGCCGTTTTACTTCTTACGATATTCTTAGTCGAGGTTTAATTGCCAAAGAAGTTTCGCTTCTATCACATGTACTGAGATAAACGCGCGCTTCTTTTTAAATCGTAGAAAGCTCATAATGAATTATTCGAGAAACATGATTGCTCGATCAATCTATGGCAAAAACATTTTTTTTTTTTTACAATTATAAACTCTATCACAAAGTAATTAATATAGCGCAATGTGGTGCAGTAATGAGATTCTGTACTCACATAACTTAACCAGCTTTCAAATGAAGAAAAAAACTGAATACATTATCTAAGAATGTCAATTTGTGAAAACGTTTGCACAACTTAGGTAAAATTATAAATTTAATGACTTTCTCCCTATATACTATAATCTCCCATTTCTTGATAAGTAAACGGTTTTTTTCTATGCTACAAAACCTTATAACAAAATATTGCTAACACTTAGTCTAAAAAATGCTAAATCACATTGGTCGATACTTCTAAATGTAGACTACATCCTGCTACCCTAGCAGCCAACCTGAATGGTACTGATGCGGTGCTTGTAAACCGACTTGCCCGTGGCATGAATCAAACCCCAAAGCGCGCCACATCAGTGTTCACATGATTCGTGACGCCCATCGAGGATGTTAAAACAATCAAATATTTACTGCAAAGAATATGAACCATAATGATAAAACATCGAATACACCTAGGTCAATTTTTAGTACGTCGATATTTGTTCGGATAACTAAAGCATAAGTTAATATGCCAAATACAACATTCGAATGATTTTTACAGCTGACTTCTTTCAGAAGAAGTTAAAAATTAGTTTTTTATTAATAACCTGATAACCAACAAGAATCACTTTTAAAGGTGGGAAAATAATTTCTACAGGAAAAAAAAATCTTACACAAAAAAAGGAACCATGAATAATTAAGCAAATGTTTAATATTTAATTCATCACCATTGATATCTTGGGAGTTCAATTCATGTATTTAGAAACTAAAATTAAAAAAAAAAATAATTCAAGTCCTGCGTCGCACTGCAAACACGTTCGTGTCTCTCGAGATTCCTCTTCAATTCGCCCAACCTTGTTGGTTTTCCCCCAACTGCGTTTTCCCCCGACTAGGTTTTACATGACAGCAATACCCCCGAAACGAAAATTTACTGAGACAGCGTCAGATAACTGCGTTTTACCCAACTTAATTTGCTAAAAAAAAAAAAAAAAAAGTTTCTGCTCCATTATGCTTATCTGCAATTTTTTTAACTCCTTACTGCATTGCTTCTTTTCCCCTGAACAAATTTTCCCTAAAATAATTGTCATATAAACGCAAATTGCAATGGAGGGTAACAGAACGACGCCACTTATAAATTGAAAAGGTTCACCTAGGGCTTTGAATATATATACTGTATAGAAGTCGCCAGCCCAGGTTAAAATTTCTAATACGGTTTTGAGGTAGTTGGTTAATTCACCGCCGCAATCGCCACCATCTCTAGGGCATCGACTTGTGGTGGTCCCTAGCGGACAAGTGTCAAACTCTTCACACACCCCTTCCCGCTCCTGTTGAACGACATTGAGTTGCAGTGAATGATGGATGAGGGGTGCGGGGAATGACAGCAGGCAACAGTGCTGCTCTCTAACGTGTAAATAACAACTAAGACGATACAGGGCGTTACGGTGGCGCACTGCAGTGGTGAAGTTCCCAAGCTGCTCATCATACGCTTCTGAAAAACGTAGAGTAAATCCTATCCACTCGCGACTTCTATACAGTATATATATTCGAAGCCAAGGGTAAAGACAACTCGGTCTACCTGCATGCTCTCCGCTTGCAGGTTCTTCACGAAGCTCTTGATGGGGTAGTAGTAGTAGTAGTACCCCGGCACCGTGTCGGCTGGAGGGGGGTCTCCGGGCACCAGGCTCTGCAGGGCCAGCTTGCTGCTGGTCGCGTCGCCGCCGAACAGCTGGTCCAGGTCCAGCGAGGCTCCCTTCTGCACAGCTGCTTGGTACAGCGACACCAGCTCCTCCTTCGAGAAGGCCGGCGGCACGGGCACAGTGCTCTTGGCTGAGAACACCGTGCTCTCTGTGCCTTCCTCCGAGTCCTGCACACCGCGTCCGCCCCGGGGGCACGCTTCAGGGGGTGCCTCCCATTCCAGGTCAGGATTTTATATTTATATCGATCACTGATCAACTTTTACACTTTCTCAATTGTTCAACTTTCACGAAACGAAAAATATACACAGCGCATACTCTTTGCATTATTAGCTGCCAAATTCACGTTTTGAAACTTTTTTGGGTTGTACAAATAAGGAAAACTAAATTTATCGAAGAACTGAAACTTTTTAGGTTTAACTGCAATGCCACTGGCTACTTCATGATATGGTTCGCGTTTCCATCGCAAAAACTCGCTTCGTGTTTCTTGGCTGTCGAAATAGTAACAAATTTGAGAATTTTGAAATGCCAGGTAAAATTAATTAATAGTTTCTGAAAGAAATTCAAACCATTTCTTGAAGTAGCCATTGGCATAGCAGTTAAACCTAAAAAGTTTCAGTTCTGCAATAAATTAAATTCTCCTAATTTGTACAACCCAAAAACGTTGAAAATGTAACTTTGGCAGCTAATTCTGCAAAAAGTAAGCGCTGTGTATATATTTTCATTCCGTGAAAGTTAAACAATTGAAAAAGTATACAAGTTTCTCTGTAATTACTGTAAATATAAAATCTTGCCCTGAAATGGGAGGCACCCCCTTAAGTTTTAAAATATAATTGGTAAACTGTCGCCGCACTCTCGCGTCACCCGCCGAGGAACTCCCGCGGAGGCCGGCGTCACGGTTTAAGTATCTCAGGGGTGCCCTTATCGAACCGACGAGAGCGGCTGTGACAGGTCGCGTCATCCTGGACCGACCCGATGCCCGAAACATCGAGAAAAGCGATGTTCATTCTCGCCACTCCGCGCGGTGGCCCGCGGAATTCGCAAGGCCGCTCAGCGATAGATAACAGCACCAAGGAAGGACGACGCGCGCGGAGTAGGAGGGGCAGAGGGTAGCAAGGACCCTTGTAATGCGGCAAGGCATGCGTGGCATGCCTTACGTCATTGTACGGCACGTGACACGGTGCGTTGACTCCACTGGCCGTGCAGAGCGCCAGCCAGCTCCGAACCTGGCATCGTGTTGTGGTCTCTCACGTTCGTAACACTGTCATGTTTTAACCTTTACAATTTTTTATGTATTCATCCGCAAAAGCCATAAAATAGCAGTGAATTTTTTATTATAAAAGTCTTATCTCTGAAGCTAATCAATCAGGCTGTAAGTTATGTGGTTTGATTTACAAATATTTAAAATCTACCAACTCTTTTTTAGGAAGAGCTGAAGTTCTACTTTTTTTTAATGGTGAAATATTGTAAATATAGTTTTAACATTAAAAAATAATATCTTATCATTTAATCAAATTTAATTTAAGATATTGGAAAGGACAAATAAACATACTTTCAGCTACCCTATCTTATTTCATTTTCTCCGAAATATAACATCTTATTTTTAAAAGGGGTTAATATTATTTTAAAAATATTTTTTTTTGTAATCCTTTAGATTATTATTGGCAAGATATTTTCAATTGATATAAATATAAAGTATTATATTTATTTTGGAATTCACATCTTCGGTAAAAAAGAAAAAAAGAGGTTAGTTTAGTTTTTGTTTTGTTAATGGATATTTCCATATTTACTTAATTCTGAATTTTTACTTTGGCATATGTGTGAAAAAAGAGGAGAGGGCTAAAAAAAACTTTTTTATGTAATATTTATCAAACTAAGAATCAACTAATACGTTGGATAATAAATTTTATAATTGTACTCTTAATTTCAAATAAAAATGTAATTGTATCAAATATCCTTAAATAATGTGTGGTTATAATAATGTGTTCTTAACTATGTGCATATTTTTCCATTTCTAATAAAAAAACATGCACTATTCTAAAATCAACTATAATACAGATGAATACGGGAAATATATATTTTGTTTTAAAACTTGGAACTTAAATCACGTTTAACCTCCTTGAAATCTTGATATATTTTGGATTCAAAAAAAAATCATAATTTCTTAAACTTAGTTTAAACAACAAACAAGGAGATCCTACACAAAAGACAAGTATATTTATTAATATATGTGCTTAAGCCATAAATTAGGTAGTAAACTATTCAATATACCCGCAATTCAAAGACGTTTGGAGAAATAAACCACTTTGCTTTGTTACAATAGAAATAAAAATATGTTATCATAAAAAAATGATTTAATGTTTGAAAAATACGATTTTTTTATAACGTGGAAAAGTGTATGTATGTACATTTCTCTACTCAAAATTCTATTCATCCTCTGCATCTAGCTCAGCCAACTGAACCCAATTTTCAAATGTTGATAGAGATCAATAATTCATCAGTAGGGCCATGAAAATTTCGCGAAAAGATCCCGAGAGTAGCTGGAAGTTAAAACACTGCAGCATCGTCTGTGTTTCGTGATTGGGTGAGCTACTTTGAGGTGCATGTCGATTGTTACAACAACCAATCACACTAATTCAGTGTGGAAGCAAACTCGTCCTTACTGGCTCGTGCAAACAAGGCAACGACTTCTCTCGCAGACGGCCGCCAATCACAAGGAAGAAACCGCTGGTGTGGGTATACCTTGTTGCAGTCTAGTAGGCGTTCAGATTTTTTCGCGAAAATTTCCTGCCCCTAGTCATTGGAACCAAATATGAATCAAGAAAAAATTTCAATATCACAGAAATAAAAATGTAAATATTTTAAACTGTTGTGTGTTCGTAAACTATTACATTTTGACTGGTGTTTTGAAACAAACGTCAAGTACGTTACAGAGAGTAGCAGGCTACTACTCACTCTGGCGGGCGGTAACGGCGTGGGGCCCATGACCTCCATGCTGTGGTGGTTGGCAGCAATGTCGCGGTCGGTCAGCACCTTGACGTTGCCGCCGGCGTGCGTGCGCTCGCGCTCCGACTGCAGCCGGCCGATCACGGTCCGCAGGAAGTCCTTGCCGGAAGGTTCTGGAACCGTCTCGGCCCCTCCCGAGGCCGCCGGAACAGCCAGCGCGCTCAGCGCCAGGATCGCGACCACCCTCGCCATCTGGAAGCTTCGCCCGGTTCACACGGGAGACCCAACATGCACCTCACGTTCTGCCATTCCCGATTACTAGAGACCGGCAAAATTTCGCGATTTCAATGACCTGTAGGATATACTCCATGATCCTCCACGCACACAGGAAAATTACATCTGCTCATTGGCTACTGACTCGTGTCACCTGTTAACTGGGACGCTAGTGATTCGATACTTCTCTTGTTAAAGGTTTCTCATTGGCCGAGTATCATTCAGATAAACTGTGGCCCAATCACTGATGCAGTAAAAAGGCAAACGTTTTTGGATTCTAGACTATCACGAAATGAATCCGCGAATTTTTCAGGTCTCTACCGATTACACCCGAACAATTCACCTTCGGCCAACTTCGGGGTTTGTTTCATTTTTGCGCAGGAAAAATGAATTCAAATATTAAAAGTGATCGGTTAGGTTAGCAAACATTAAAACAATTTAAAACACTATGGACGGTTAGTTAGGTTAGTATAGCTACATTAAAATAAACAGAGAAATATAAATATATATAAATAAAAACCGAGGTTGGCCGAAGGTGAATTGTTCGGGTGTAATCGGGAATGGCAGAACTTTATGTGCATCTTAGGCTTCCCGGTTCCACACCGGCGACTCTCTCTCTCTCTCTCTCTCTCTCTCTCTCTCTCTCGTCGGCCGACCACTATCGCAGCTGCTGGTCGAACAGTCACTGGCAACAAAGGATGCATGTTGCCACTTTTGAGGTTATACTTCTTCAGGTGCATTATGGAAAATAATATGCGCGCGCACCACGCAAAGATATTTTCACGAGATAAAAATTATATAAATGTGCTTTTAAATCATATACTACTTTAGTGATTGATACTGAATATCGGTCCATACAATTAACCACATTTCTTTTTAATGTGGATATTAGTCATAGAAAACGTATTTATAAACTATTTCAAGTGTATTTTCCAAGTGAGGTTATTTTACCGTGTGTGTGATTTATTTTCATTATGTATTATTACATTATTATTTTATTTGTATTTAAAATTAATAAATTAGAATAAATATTCATCATATTAATTGATTTTCATTATTAATTAAAATTTATCTCAATTATTTTACTAAATTCAATAATTAATTTTATAATCGTGTTTATATTAGTATTTAGTAATGAGTTTTTATTTAAATTAGTTAATCAAATTGAATTTATACTTTACCAACCGTGTTTGTAATCACTCTAGTCCTTTTATTATTTTATTTCCATTAATTATTTGCATGCAAAATTAAAGCCAGTTTTTTACTACGCCAAGTTAAGTATAACTTCTAACGAGCGTACATAGGTACAAGCACCCAATTTTTTAAACTCAAACGATTTAAAAATAGAAGCCTACATAATATATTTCCTATGTTAAATAATGGAGATTCCATTTGCTCGTGTACATCGTATAAGAAGTAATCATAATTATTCCCCCCTTGTTAATTTTGAGAAGTTATGATTATTCCCCCATTGTTTATTTTGAGAAGTAATAAATGTAAATTTTTAATACTGAGAAATATTTGCGTCGTTACGGATAAAACTTTTATTTTAAATCAAATTCAATTTTTTTAGTCCAGTTAGAAAACGTGATTTCGGACTTGTTTCAATAAAAAACAAAATCGTTTTTAAAGTACAAGTCACGAGCAATACCAACTTAACGACGTTGGTCTAAGCGCGTCTTTACAGCCTAAATACTGTTTCCCGACCTCGGTAGTTATGTATAGAGAGCAATAGCAAAACACATTCTGTTTGTATTTTCTAAGTGTTAGTGACAGACCTACGGACCAAGCAATACCACTATAGTTGTTTACAAACTGGAGCTAATCAGAGCGAGGTAAAATTTTTCAAGCATAGTTAATGTTTACTTGTGTAACTAGTTAATTCGCTGATACTGCTCCTATGGTGCGTTTGAAAAACATGATATGGTACGACGTGTCTTTGCTTCGAATCTCACATCGAGAATGTACCGTACAAAACTTATTATTTATTTATTACAAAGGAAAGCAAGTATGAAGCAAAAAATTTGTCATTGACAAATATTTTGTTATGCCAATATGAGCACCAAAAAAGCTCATTTGCTGCATATTCTTTATGCTAAGAATCTTTATCACTTTACTGTGTGAAAACCTTTGCATAAAATAAATGTTGCTATCTTAATCGTAAATGTTTTTTTTGCTGCATTGCATGGAGTCATTTTCAATATATGAATTCTAAATCTAACAAATAAGAGTAAATAATTTTATGGCCATTTTTTGAGGGTGTTCTCAGCTGAATAACAGAAATTATCTGAAAGTATCTCACGACTACTTAACTCAAAGAACACATTAATGTTTCAAACGAAATTTTCTTGTTTTGGTTTTAACAAGATGTCAAAAACTCACAATCTGCGTGTGGACCAAAATTAGGTACAATTCAATCCAACAGCATAGAATTACATGTCCATAGTCGCAAAAAATGGCAGGAAACTCTTGGCATAAAAAGCAGTTATTAAAAATATAGAATTTGAAACAAAATTCATAATTATTCCATAACTTTTAACTTAAACTTTTAGTTAATCAAAAAACCGTACTTAGGTTTTTACAACTTAACAGGTTCTACGATGTGGTTCATGCAAATGTGCTCAAGGAATTGTAGACCGACACTTGCATTGTAGACGAAAATACAAAAGTGATCCCACGATATAAAAAAACCAGGCAGTCTCTTAAACATGTCTAGCCTGGTAGTTGGTACAGACTCTTGTAAGAAAATCATACGAAATATCCATCTTCTGTGTAAGATCACTTTGACAAGCCCCACAAATTATAAATAAATTAACTTATCAAGAGGTTTGATAGGTACCTACTCACTTTAGCAACTTTCACTAACAATTTCGAGAATGAGCGTACTTCACATATTGAAGAAACTTTCTCACCAATGAGCACGTAAAAATAGGCTTCGTTAAAGAAAACTCTATTGGCGGATTCGAATGTTTCGTGAAAGCAGAGTCGCGCTTAGAATTGCAGAGTTATTTCAGTGACTTGGGGAAAACACCATCAAGGCGACGAAGTATCCTATATCCGCCAACCGTCCGCAAGCAGTAGGTCACTGACTAGTGGGTCAGGAACCCCGAACCACTTGAGAATTCAGAAGGAGACAATGTGTTATATTATTGTAATGCGTGTTTTCTTAGGTATTGTTAAACTTGTGATTCCTTTTTACTACGATATTTTTGACGTGGCAACGTCTAATAAATCGATGAACGCCGGCTGCACGCACAAAAAGTGTCCCGTTACGCACATTGTTCCGTTACGCTGTGTCCCGTTACGCTCATTGTTCCGTTACGCTGTGTCCCGTTACGCTCATTGTTCCGTTACGCTCATTGTTCCGTTACGCTGTCGGCGAGTGCAGTAATAATAGGTTATGTTACAATTGACTAAAAAATTATGGTGATTCATATAATTGATTATAGATATTTGATTACAGTTTATTTATATGAAAACTTGTTCATAATTATATTTAAACTTTATAGCTAAACTCCAGTTTTTAAAATTAATTACAAGTCATCTACACGTGAACTGTTTCGTCGACTGTTTATAAAGTGAAGTGAAAAGTTAATGTGGTTTTCATTGCTTATTACAACAACAATTTCGGCAATAAAGGTTAATTATTCTTGCATTTAAAAATCTGATTACTAGTAAAATTTCAAGTATGTATTCTTTTATTATTAAAATAAAAATGATTCAATTTTATTCATAAAAGTATGCAATCATTTCATCGATGTTTTGTTATGACGTTGTCACGTTAAACTATCGTCCGTAAACCGACTTTACAGACAACCAATTTTTTAGTTTACCGAATATATTCCAGGGTAGTGTCAATATCATAAAGTTTCATTTGGCACACCAATACATTTGGTATGTGCCCTGATGTTTACGAAAGTGACTACATACGGGTTTATGTTGCCACTCGTGGGTGTTTTTTTTTTTTTTGCTAGCAGTTATGGGCCCACCCAACGTGTAGCGCGAAACAATGTTCCAGTTTGCGTTGCTCTTGTTCTGCGCTGGAGCAACGACCATATATCTGAAGACTGGAACCTCAACGTTTCTTTTTTCTGTACAGACATGCAATCACCGATGACACTGTCATCTATGAATATACAAATAAGTAACGGGATCGAAAAATGCGTGACGATAGAATGCATTAAAAATATCAATTGCGAACAATCTTTTCAAGTTCGAACGGAGGCACTCGTTAACTATCAGATTCGCATAGTAGAGTATTATTAATAAAAAAAAAGTCCCAAAATTAATTTATTGCTAGGACACCCAAATACAATTTCAGTACGCTGAAAGAATTACTTAAATCTTAAGAACGCCTCTTATTTTTTTACATTATGGACTAAATATATCATTCCTAATTTCAATTTCTTTAGTTATTGTAGAAGCGATCAGGTAGTAACACATTACCGTAAAAAAAACCTCATTTGACAAACAGTAATATTAAATAGTACCTAATTATTGTTTTTACTACTATTTATTGAAGTGAAAACTTCTATAGGAAGTTCTGGATAGGGAGTAAATTCTTGTAAGTTGTCATCGACATGGTCACGTGACGTGTTAATTTTTTTATATTTCAAGGATTAAACTGAATTTATTCTATTTTTAAATATAATTTTTCAATTTTATCTTTATTTTCAAAGGAATTTTTAACGTTATTGTGTGGTACATATTGCGAGTATTGGATATTTTTTCGTAGGTAGTTAAGTTGAGATTATGTTTATTCTTTTGTTTATTTATTTACGATGTGAATCTCTTCAAATGTCAGGTTATTGATTTATTAGAGATAATGTTGATTATTTGTAGATTTAAGTTAACAATTTTTTTATTCTTTCTATGAAAAAACTTCATTTCTTCTAGTTTTAAAGTTATTATTGGTAGGGGCAAAACATTATAGGTTCGCGTCACCCGACATGCTAGTGATATAGTACCAAAATCATTTTCTTGCGTACATTTGACGTAGAAATGATTTCGTATTACACAACATTTAAAAACAAAAATTTTAAGTTTTCACTTCTGTTGACAGTCCCCATGACTGACTTCTTTTGTTTAATTCCTACGTTAAATTATGTCATAAATAGAGACCTGAAAAATTCACGGATTCAATGACCTCTAGGATAGCCTCCATTATCCTCTGCATTTCTCAAGCAAACACGCGTGTTCATTGGTTACTAAATTGTGAGTCGTCTCCACTGGGTAGCTTGTGATTCGAGGCTTCTTTGGTCAATAATCTGTCATTTTCCCAGAGAGATCCAGTTAAACTCCGAACCAATAGCTAGAGACAGAAAAAAATTCGCGGGTTCATTTCGCGATAGGCTAGAATCCAAGTGCGTGTAACTTATTGCCGCTTCAGTGATTGGAACACAGTTTGCCTGAAGGACTGTGAGCCAATGAATGACCCTCAACGTAAGAAGTATCGAATCATAAGCATCCCAGTTAGCAGGTGTCACGAGTCAGTAGCCAATGAACTGGTGTAAAATTCCCGCGTACATAGAGGATCGTGGAGTTTACCTAGAGGTCATTCAAACCGCGAATTTTTCCAGTGCATACCAATAGAAAAACCAGCAGAATTGTTCACATGTTTGAATTTTAGCCTATCACGAAATGAATCCGCGAATTTTTTCCGGTCTCTATCATAGCATAAATATTATCTAAGTTGTTATTTAGATATGAGCGTTAACGCTCCTACCTACCTGCGGCTCGAGGCAGGCGGCGCCGGACAGGCGGACAGGCAGGCAGACAGGTCTGTGCAGGCTCGCGACCACCGGCAGACAGGTCTGAACTGGCTCGCGACCGCCGGCAGACTGGCCTGGCCGCTCTCCTTGACCGGAGCGCTGGATGCGTGTCGGCCCGACGACGCCGCGGGCCAGTCGCCACGAGTCGGCGCTCGCTCGCGCATCACTACCTGCGGTACCGTTCGCTACACCCGCACGTATTCTGCCCCGTGCCGGAACAAGGAGGGAAATAAACAAGTGCGACTCTTATGGCCCACTACAGTAGCAATGTCCTAAACTGTGTCCGAAGGACACTCGTCGCTGATTGGTCCACGTGACCCTCTGACGTCATGCGTCAAGTGGGCGAAGGTCCGAACCTACCTGGTCCGAAGACATTCGTCAATTTGAACTTTTCGTCTCAACCTGTGTACTTCGGACACAGAAAAGAACAGAACACTCACGATATTTGAATTTCCGGTTCCCGTTCGAAAACGTGGTGTTTGTTTTTGTTAAATATCTGAATAAATATATAATATTGAACTCCCACAATTTCATACGTTCAATCTCAAACTACAAAGCATTAAAACAATAAACAAAAACATTTGGATTGGCACATTTACTGCGCTCTGGTGACAACTTTAGAAATCAATACATTCGGACATCGGACATCGCAATTGTGGACAGGGCAGTTTTCGGTGAGACAAAGTGACGTCACTCACATTCGGATAAGGACACGGACCACGCACAGGTTCGGACTATTGTAGACGGGCTCTTACAGTGGAAGCTGAAACCATGTGTCGCTATCTGTTGGGCGCGCCCATAAGTACCAGCAAAAAAAAATCGGAATAGGGGTTCTCATACAAAGTTTTTGAGGTGACAACGTCTAAGAAATCGACGAACTCCGGCTGCACGCACGAAAGTGTCCCGTTACGCTGTGTCCCGTTACGCTCATTGGACGCTTGCGCCGCATCTACCTCTCTTCCACTCGATTGGAACAACCATCGATTTGACTTTTTCGAGGCACATTAAACTTCAAACACTCCAATTCGTTTCCTACTTTTCCTATCATCGTCCTTTCCTTAACAGAATAACACAGATTGGAAGAAGTTAAATAGAAAACATGTATAAAAGTTATAGTTAAAATAATCTCTTCGTTAAAGTAATAAACATAAGTTATTTGAATTAATGGGTGCAAATAAAAGTAAATTTATCAATTAAATTGTAGATTTCATTTCACTCCTTCTTTGTATCCATACGAAATAGTGATAATTCAATAAAAATTATTCGATTTTATTCATAAAATTATGCAATCATTTCATCAATGTTTTGTTATGACGTTGTCACGTTAAACTATCGTCCGTAAACCTACTTTACAGACAACCAATGTTTTTCAATAGTAAAAGCTTTTGTTATTATTTACAAATTTTTCTTACGATTTCACTATTTAGACAATATCCTGAAATTGCCACGCTATAAGTCGTGGGTTATTTGCTAGTAAAAAATAAAGTATTTGTTTTTTCAATTAGAATTTTGGTTCCCGTAAACAAAATTTCAATCTTAGAGCCTTAAAGCGTCAACAGTAACTTCGAACATTTTTTTTTCTATTTTTTTTTTATTCAAGTGTAGCTCTAGTATTGTTATAAGTAAAAATTTTCGTTACGAATAAAAATGGTATATGTTAATTTTAATTTATTTATGTGTAGCATGTGTAGCCATGTGTGTATCCGCGAATAGTAATGTGTGTAACTGTATGCAGCCGTGTGCAGCTACGTGTAACCGCATTCAGCCATGTGTAGGTACAGTCACGCGGGTAGCCTTATGTACTGCGTACCTATCGTTCCGATGCCACTGCATGTAACGGACTAGATATCATATTAGCTACTACCACTTACAAGCGACCATTGTAAAAATGTTTTTCATTTAAAAAAATTGGTTGTCTGTAAAGTCGGTAAACGTGACAACGTCATAACAAAACATTGATGAAATGATTGCATACTTTTATGAATAAAATTGAATCATTTTTATTGATTTATCACTTTTGTATGTATACAAAGAGGGAGTGAAATGAAATCTACAATTTAATTGATAAATTTACTTTTATTTGCACTCATTAATTCAAATATGTTTATTACTTTAACGAAGAGATTAATTTAACTATAACTTTTATACATGTTTGCTATTTAACTTCTTTCAATCTGTGTTATTCTGTTAAGGATAGGACGATGATAGGAAAAGTTGGAAACGAATGGGAGTGTTTGAAGTTTAATGTGCCTCGAAAAAGTCAAATCGATGGTTGTTCCAATCGAGTGGAAGAGAGATAGATGCGGCGCAAGCGCACAATGTGCGTAACGGACAATGTGCGTAACGGGACAATGTGCGTAACGGGACAATGTGCGTAACGGGACAATGTGCGTAACGGGACAATGAGTCATCCTTTTTCGTGCGTGCAGCCGGCGTTCATCGATTTATTAGACGTTGTCACGTCAAAAAAAAATATGTATTTGGTTGTGGATGTCCACTCGTACAAATAAAATTTACATTCCGTTAACATAATATTATTTAAGTGCAATATTACATGAAAATTTTTTATACATGCATATAACAAAACGCAAGTGGCAAGACAGAGCAGATGTCCAAATAACAATAACTATGTCATTCAAAATGGCTGCCGACACTGCACTCCACCGCTGCCCGAAAACATACATTATATATTTAATAATATACACACTTGTCGAAATAAATACTATTGGCGATGATTGAAACAAATAATCTGAAGACGAAATCTAATGTTATTATTATTATTTTTTTTTAATTGGAAGGTGTACAAAATCAGCAAAATTTGGCACGGATAAATAATTATTTTGTACGGAAAGTAAAATTTGTTTATCTAACAAACATTTTTTCGGTGTCTTCGTACAGCACTCCCAGTCTACTTGCAAGCCCCACTCCCACTGGCCTAGGTCCACACGCAAACCAGCGCAGCTAGCTGCCGTGACGTCACAAATATTCTCGGAAGGGCTGCCGGACCAATCACAGCACGTGCTTGCCTGCCACGCAACTCGGCGGGAAGTTCAAACAGGCGCTCGTGAAGAATTATGACCGCTGAGGGCAAACACTTGCAGTGGGAACTGAAAATTACTTAAATTGAGTGCAGCATTTTTTTTGTATATTGAAATCGTTAACGACCTACTGAATAAAAAGTTTTCTAAAACGCTCAAATTCAAAGTACAAGTCTTCAAACTGCTATTGGGTTGATTTATATAATGATTTTTTTAAAAACAATATTGAAAAGTAATTTTCTTAAATTTATTTAAATCCTAAAAAAGTCTATTTTTAAATAAAAATAGTATGCCATAAAAATCTTTTTAAGAGGCAAAATTAAATTATAAATAAAAAACCAATTTTATCACCTAAAGTAATTTTTACCATACTGTTATATCATTAAAATCTATTCACGAAATTGAGCAAATATCGCAAAAATATGAGTTGGTAAAACTAAGTTTCCATTGAAGTATTAAAATCAGTTTAGTCAAAGTATATTTTCTTAACGTATGGTATTTATTACGAAGTAAAAATTATTTAAAATTTCTTAATATTTTTGCAGTGAAGAAAATTTAATAATAAAAAGGCCATCAATTATAAATTCAAAGAGGATGACAAATAAAATCTTCGGTACAAAAGTTCTAAATGTTGTTGAGCAGACGAGTATGATATTCTTATATTTGTTCGCTTGGATTCCTGTCTACAGCGAGGTCATTAAAAACTAATTATGACCTACAATCACCACACTGCATTAAAAATATCAAAAGAAAATTACAATGTCCTAAGGAAGCAACCTAGTATAGGTCTTTAGGGACTTCAAAACCAATTGAAAATCTTAAGCGGAATTACTGTCCTGGGATTCATACAAAGGCCCTTTTTAAAGTAAATCCAAAATCTTCACCAACGTTTCGGTCGACATTGCAGTCGCCATCATCAGGAAGCAGTTACCTAGGGAGCAGTTACCTACTACAGTAGGTAACTGCTCCCTGATGATGGCGACTGCAATGTCGACCGAAACGTCGGTGAATTATTCGCCAAGGACAAAGCTACAACCCAGAAGCCAAGCTACTTCAGACAATGGCCGTGAAAGCCTGCGAACATTATTAAATCCAAAATCTTACCACAGCATCAACTAAATAAAAATAAATAATCCCAAGGTATTCTGAAGTTTTTTTTTTATTTTTCTTCGAGGAAAGAGATGTGTAATATTTGAATGAAAATCCACGAAGAAAGTTTGTTTAATTGATGTAATATTTTGTAATATCATGTACCAGTTATTTTAAATAGCAAGACGTTCTAACTACAGACCTGGGTTGAGCTTTGTTACGAATATTTTTAATTAACATTGTGGCCGTTTCTGGTTCATAATTGACTAGCTTCTTCACTAAAGTCTTCCCAAACTGGTTTGTGTTCGAAACCGTTCTACCGGATGGAGTATTAAAGTGTTTCGTGTCGTGGCTTTCTCTGGGAATGTTTCCGGATATGTTTTGAGGCAGCTGAGATGACCGTCTTTCGAACAAGGACCCAGATATTGAATTCAAGAGTTATTTTTTCTAACTTACGTATTCTTCATTTTTAGCTTAAACAACTTAGCTCACCATCGGTGCATAACTCACCATTCTCAAGAAATTGCCCTTTAAAATCATATAAATAATTATTATATTGTATAAAAAATTGTTTTAAATGTTTCAAATTAGTGTAAGACTACTTTCGTGGTGCAGTTTGGTTTGGATGTTAACTTTGATTAAAGGAAATCGAGGTTAGGATCAAGGGTGAAAAGTATATGCGTACGGCTTTTCTGAAGTTTTGTTTGTAAGTTGCCCATTAATAGAGCCTTTCAGCATAAAAGCTAAAAGTTTTCAAACTCAATACAATTTTTTAGTGAATTACTCATGTCTACTGAATTCTCTAGATGTATCTGGAATTATGTAAACTGGTTGACATGAATGTCAGAATTAAAATTGACATGGGCTTAAATCAAGCAAGAAGAGAAAATTATCGCCGCAAAACCCAAACATGTGGTTATTATGCAAACGTTTAGTTAAGTATGTTTATTTTAAATGCAGCATGCTTCAGAAGTCAGCTCATATGATGTTACATCCCTGTGAATATACATTCAGAATGAAACTAGAATATTAAGTTGGTGCAGGCCACCACAGATTGGCACACTTTTATTAATTTGCAAGTACCATAAATTTAAGCTTAAATGGTTTCTTATAAAAAGGCATTGCCCAGAGAAATTCAAACTCACTTTGTGTAGACAGACTGCCCGAGATTGCAACAGGACTTATGACGTCAGGTTTATTAAATATCAGAAATTAAAATATTGAATGATTTAAAGATTATAAGTTTGAAGGATTACTTTTTTTAACCATTTAATGACCGTTTATGAGTTATGTATTTGAAAAATTCTAGATTTACCATTTTGAAGAAACAAACGTAGCCTACTCACTCTTTATACTCTTGAAGTGGTCAAATAATTTAAAACACTATTAGCTAATTGTCTGAATGGTATTAAAAACTGGTACACCTTGGCTGCAGTGTGTCTAGTAATTGTTTTAATATACGTTTTACTAGATAACCAACACGTAAATTGTGAAATTTAGTTTCTTTTTTTATTTTCTTTAAATACTTGTGTCTTTACGGGTTCTAATTCACAAAAGCACTTTTTATTACATGTGCTTGTACGAATGCATTAAATTTAACTATATTTTAACTTATTTTAACTTCAATTTTAACTATTGTTGATTCTTCACTAACTTTAGGGTATTTAATGCTACAAATTAATATAAAATTATTGAATATGCTCACCTAACATATATTGTATTTTAACTTAAGAAAATTGTAGTTACTTGTATGCACTAAAGACTAACTGAATATTCAGGATCGGAGAAAGTGTTGGAAATCCAAACAGAAACTCTAAATTTATTGAACATACTAATGGAATCAAAACAAACATTATGTTTTTTTTTTTATTTCAGCATTAAATTTTTTTCTGCCTTGTTTCAGGAAGAACACTGAACACAGATGTTTTCGTTATTTTGATTACTTAATGAAATATTTTTTTGTTCCAATAATAGATTTTCATTCAGCAAAAAAGAATAACAGTGTGAAATTCAGTACTTGCAGTCAACTTATAAATAATCTAGTCTCGTTGTTAAAAATCATAGAAGTTTAAAAAAAAAAATTTATGAAGCGCGTGTAATTTACATACAACATCCGTACTTGTAACAGGAAAATCCTAATTCCCCAAAGGAAAAATCGCATGGCGTTACGTCAGGTGAACGTGGAGGCCAGCGAAAAAGAGCTCTGTGGTCTCGATCATTACGACCAATCCAACGGTCAGGGACTTCGACGTTCAACCACTCTCGTGCAAAGAGATTACAATGGGGAGGGGTTCCATCCGCAGTTGCCAAATAAAGTTTACAGGCGCACCCTCTTCTAACTGGGGAGAGAGTTATTATTTCGCGCTGCAAATCAGTATTCGCACTTCTACTGTTCGAACTACTATTTAATTGTGACCTCGAACAGCACTCTACAACGCCTACGGTTTAAACTATTAAATCTTATATTTGGGACATTATTTTACGGACATACTGTATATATTTTAACTTTATCTTCTGTGACACGTGTAATGAACTTAATTATTTGAAATTGTACTTGCTTAAGGGGGTGCCTCCCATTCAGGTCATGATTTTATATTTATATTAATCACTTATCAACTTTTAGACTTTTTCAATTGTATAACTTTCACGAAATGAAAAATATATAGGCCTACAGCTCATACTTTTTGCATAATTAGCTTCCAAAGTTACATATTTAACGTTTTTGGGTTGTACAAATAAGGAGAATTTAATTTATTGCAGAACTGAAACTTTTTATGTTTAACTGAAATTCCACTGACTACTTCATGATATGGTTTGTATTTCTATCACAAAAAATCATTTCATGTTTCTTGGCTATCAAAATCGTAACAAATTTGAGAATTTTGAAATGCCAGGTAAAATTAATTACTATTTTCTGAAAGAAATTCAAACCATTTCTTTAAGTAGCCAGTGGCACTGCAGTTAAACCTAAAAAGTTTCAGTTCTGCAATAAATTAAATTGTCCTTATTTGTACAACCCAAAAAGTTAAAAATGTAACTGAGGCAGCTAATTATGCAAAACGTATGCGCTGTTTTTATTTTTAATTTCGTGAAAGTTAAACAATTGAAAAAGTGTACAACTTTATCTGTAATTACAGTAAATCTTGACCTGAAATGGGAGGCACCCCCTTAATAGCGAGTTCTGGCCAATCAGCTGCAGTATTGAAAGGTGTGACGGGTGTGAATGTTCCAGTGCGCCTGAGTGGCTGTTCCCCCGCCACAGCGCGGCGTACGGCGGGTAACCGCACACGCCAGGCGGCAGGGGTTACACGTGCGGGGAACCTCGGACGTCTGCGTTCTCTCTCGAGGATCGAACAAAGAGACACGTCGCGCTGCTGCGAACAGTCAGATCGACTCCCGCCAGGGGCGCAGCTCGTCGAGTGACAGGGAAGCGAGGCAATGAGCTTCGAGATGCTATTCTGGACACACGCCATTGCTGGTTACACAGTGTGTCATCAGGAACCTCGATGACGGACAAGAAAGACGCAGAAAACCAGCCAAAATCAGCCTATATCAAAAGTTAAAAAAAAAATTTCACAGCATATTTTTGACGTCGGATGTTTTTGGCATTTTTTTGTGTTTGCATATTTTTTTTTCCTTTACTGAGATTTATGATGACATATAGTGTGACCAGTAATGGCGTATGTTCCAAAGTTATTTGAAATTAAACTATCCATCAGATTCTTCGATTTCCTTTACATAGATTTTCCATAAATTCCTCTTAAACTAACAATAATTGCCTTTGTTAACTTCCCTTTTTGAAGCAAAATCTCCCTTTTGGATCCCAGAAAATTCGAGGGCTTGAAAAAGTCCACAAAGTGAGTTAAATTCCTCCCTGCCAATCTCCCCATAAGAAATCCCTTAAAATGGACTTAAATCACCTCAAAATATCTCGAAAAAACATAAAACAGGCGTGCAAGTAAGAAGCAACCATCAGGACGACCTTGACCTTAAAATTTTCCCCAAACAAGAATTAATAGTCCCCATAAAATCCAAAATGCCCCACTTAAAAATGAAGAATTCTTTTCTCAGCGGAAAAAATACTTTTCCGAGATAAAATGTCTCTTCGAAAAATCTAAAACGTTAAGTCCATTAAAAATGGTTTACAAACCCACCTACACGTCACAAGTAAGCAGCAGGCAACATAACCACCATACTGAAAAAAAAAAAAATAATTAAACTAACAGTACCAAAAATTCATGATAAAATACTAATAACAACATAATAAAAACTGGTTTTACGTCAACACGTCAATAGTCCATGGTTCGAACCCCCACTATGGGAATTGAATAAAAAATATCCAAAAAAATTACAAATATTTATAAAAAAATCCTTTTATTTTAAATTGTAAAAACATATTTACTAAACATGAACTTGCTCCATTTAGCTTGTAGTCCACACTTACAAACTGCCGAGAGCAATGTAATAAAACCATAATAACAAATACAACAAATTATTAAATCATTTAAATAAAAAGTACATATAAAATAGACCTTCTGAGTCCTCGGTTCGATTCTCCGTGAAGGACCATCCTAACATAGTGATCCTGCCCTTCCTTCATGGTGACTACGTGCAGACAGACCACTGCTTCTACTAACACCAATACATATGTTAATTCCAGTTCTACTAGAGTGATATCTCGACAGCCATACAATCAATTTCTTTTAAATATGTTTGAAGTAGGTACACATATACAAAGTATTTCTCTATCTCTCTAATTCTCTATATCTCTATACCTCTCTATCTTTCTCTATATATACACATCTCTATACCTCTCATTATCTCTATCTCTATACATCTCTCTGTATTTATCTCCCTTTAGATCTCTCCATCTCTCCTCAATATACATATATATGTATATAGAGGAGAGATGGATTTATATTTCACTATATAGCAATGAAAATATTAAAAATCTATGTTTTAAACTTTATATTTTTTATCCTTACTTTTTGCCTGTCACAGATGTTACATAGGTATATAAATACACGCGTTTATTTGAACGCAACGTTGTGACAAAATTTAAAACAATCGGTGAAGAACTTTCGGAGATCTAATATTTTGAAAGAACGAACATTTACATTTTGACGTGACAACGTATAATAAATCGATGAACGCCGGCTGCACGCACGAAAAAGTGTCCCGTTATGCACATTGTCCCGTTACGCTCATTGAACGCTTGCGCCGCATTTATCTCTCTTCCACTCGATTGGAACAACAATCGATTTGACTTTTTCGAGGCACATTAAACTTGAAACACTCCCATTCGTTTCCTACTTTTCCTATCATCGTCCTATCCTTAACAGAATAACACAGATTGGAAGAAGTAAAATAGCAAACATGTATAAAAGTGATAGTTAAAATAATCTCTTCGATAAAGTAATAAACATATTTGAATTAATGAGTGCAAATAAAATTAAATTTATCAATTAAAAAGTAGATTTCATTTCACTCCTTCTTTGTATCCATACAAAATAGCGATAATTCAATAAAAATGATTCAATTTTATTCACAAAAGTATGCAATCATTTCATCAATGTTTTGTTATGAAGTGGTCACGTTAAACTATCGTCCGTAAACCGACTTTACAGACAACCAATTTTTTTATTTTATGGAGAAGTATAGAGGTACCACAAAATTTTTGTTTGCATAGATGTTATTATTGGTTACGGGTGTATGTTGTATCTATCGCCTTCCATTTCATGTATTTTCCCTTGAATGTCAGCAGCAATCACTGCTCAGAGGTCACGATGGTTGTGCTAGTTGGAACCAGTCTGTTCGCCGGTTGGAACACCCGTGTGTGTTGCTGGCCGCGCGATGCTCACAGGCGCACGATAATCGTGTTAGCGAGAGCGAAGGCGCGGGGAAGCCTTGACCTTGATCGAGCGGACGCGCGGGCGCGATGAGGCGTCGCGACGCTCGGGCCGCGCCGTCGTCATGGCGACGCGTCAGGCATCGATCACACGCGCCGCGGCGCGCTGTTGCCACGTGTACCGGACTTACCGGGGCGTACCGCAGTCGATAATGCTGTCCTTGCCTTTTGCTTCTCATCCTTCCGTTATAGTCTACTGTTGCAGAGTATGCGTAGTTTCATTCGTTTCGAAGAAAAGTATGCGTACTTTTATATAATCATGCAAAGATTAGCGCTCTATTATAATGCACAGGAGAGACTGAATGCTCTGAATCGCACTGTTTATCATTTTAATATTTTGCAATAGTCAATCTTGAAACATGACAGCTTGAAGTTTCTTGCAATCCACTTCAAGGAAGAGCAAAACTGAAACGAGTATTTTGTGTACATTATGGCGGCCATATTGTATCTGCAATTTTAATTTTTTTTTTTTGGTCTGCTGGAGGGCAATTTCGCCATATTGTTCTTAATTTCACCCTCTATAATGTTGTAGTATCAATAACCACACAGTCAACTACTGTCACATTCTCCATCTTGTCGGCCATCTTGGCCACCATATAAAAATTCCATGATTATTTACCTATAAATTCGAGAAAAATTTCCAAGAATAATCAAAAATAATTACCAATCCATTACTGATTGATTCGATCGATTCCTGTGATTGTTTAGATCTTCGCTCGTTGCAATATATATATACATTTTCCTAAAAAAATATTTAAATATAATCACTTCAATTTAACATTTTACAATAAAAGTGACAGGTTCAAGAAATGAAACAACACACTTTTAACAAATAAAAATTTATTACATTATTTATTTTATACTGAAAGCACAAAAAAGAAATTAATAACATTTATCGATTTCTGAATCTGCTACCCACACTTTAAAACGAGGTGGAAAGCCCCAACACTTGACATAGAATCGTCTATTTCTTAATTTAAGAATATTCCCCACCAAAATAATGTCGGGAAACATCCTTGCAGAATCTCTTTGGCTTAGAAGACACCACGAATAGATTTGTGGCCCAAACTTCATGGTATTAGGTCTTAGGTTCCGATTCACAATGTGGGTCACCCGTAAAAGTTTGGACTTCAATTCGCAGTGAAACATTTCTCGAAGACACCTTTCTGACTGGAGATCCACACAATTTCACTGACGTTAGCTTTACACTTTCGTGGATCTTTCTTCTTCGTGTTGGGAAAAACTGTTCGAAGCAGGTGATCGTCCTTCATGTCTTTAGGCTTCACTTTTGTAATAGAATACCTATATTTAATTAAATTCGCTTATTAGTTCCGGCAAGATATCCAGATACTTGTAATTTCCCTTAGCTGTGAACTGTCGCCACATATTGGTGTTCAAAGTTCTGTTAAACCTCTCGACATCGGAGGCTGTGACATTACTGAATTAAGAGAATTTTTTTAATGTCAAACTTCTTCATCAAAGCCTTGGGGGACTCCTTGTAGAATTATTTGCCGAGATTCGTTCGCGAGTGCGACAGTACAGGTCCGTCGTGCAAAATGACTGCCATGGCCTTGTTTATGTCGGTCGCATTCTTTGATTTCACAGATCTGGCTCAAGCGAACTTGCTAAACACGTGGATGACCGTCAACATTTAGTCGAACCCCTTGTTCACTCGGGAATATGGTATAATCTCTACAAATCATCAAGCCATCTTGGAGCAGGCTCCAAGGGCTCCCTAGCCCGATGTGGGGTCGACGTGGTGAGCGACGACACAGCTCCGGTGCTAGCCCGGACAGCTGGCAGAGGTTGGATAGGCCTCCACCGGACCACGGGTTCACTGGGTGATGTAGGCGCCAGCAATGCTGATAACGTCTAGGAGCTTAGGACGCAGCCACTTGTCTGGTTAGCTAAGTGAGGCGGGGGGTTAAGGTGGTGTCTATGCTGGGATGGGTAGCCTCAGCCTCTGGACATAGCTGGATCTCCAACACCTCTCATGTTCCGCGTGTACGGCGTATGTGGGCCCCAGGCCGGTAGGGCTCATGCTAAGAGGGCTGGGTCAACAAAACAAAAGGGGGAGGAATCCCTTAAGTACTGTACTGTAACAATCGACATGTACCTGAAAGAAACTCACCCAATCACGGAACAGAGACGATGCTATAGTGTTTTATCTTTCAGCTAATCTCGGAATATTTTCGCGAAAATATGCATGCCCTTATGTATTTGACTGATAGGATGTAGAATTACAATAACGAGGAAATCCAAACACCAAAAAACAAAATAATTCTAACATGTATTGAAAATGTTGACTTTACTAAACCAGGGACCATAGGTATGATGCTAGGATCCGAATCAAAGATGTAAACTGCAGAAGAAAAATACTAATCTATGTGAGCAGTAAACATATTGCCTATGAACGTCACACGAATAAACTGCAATTTAGCAAGTGGAACGTATCTCAATAGAATACTAAACAACATGCTACACGAGTTTTTGCCAATGGTCCTGCCAGGATATGAATTAGCTGAAGTGCCGCAAAAGCGGGAATTTACGTTCCAGTCGTCGTGAAGTGCGCACATGAAGTCGTCGTCAGAATCGTTGACCAGAGAGGATGCTTGGTGAATTTTTTAGGCGAAGAAATTACACTTCATCTGCACTTCAAGCGATGGGCATAACATTTGTGAGACTGGAGAGTTATAAAAGAAATCGCATTTGCGTGCAAAAGACCAGTTCTCTACTAGACATTGCTAGACATTGCTGCATTAACACCTGATAGTGTAAAGTTTCTTCTCAGTGTTGGATAAGTGCCGAATAAATATGGAAGACGAAATTCTCAACGTGAAAGACCCGGTAATTTTTTATGACAGCATGGCAGCATTACAAAAATGTAACTGCCCGAGCAACAGGCTTTCTTGCTTGGACCCTACGCACTACCATCTGAAGTATGCATCGCTGTACAACACCAAGATATCCGTACATTACCTTCGCAGTCATTTTTACATATGAGTGGAATGCTGACAAAGGCGAGTGGTACACATTCGACCACGAGAAAATATACTGCAAAGGTATTCTTCACCTAATCGAGCGTATTACATATCTTCTCAATGGTGTCGAAGTACACCAGATGATAGATGTGGGCATAACATCCGCTATGAAAAAGTATCTTTCGCTCACACCGAACGGTCTCTGCAGCAAAGATGGCCGGCTGGGGTCTCGAGGATGAATACAAGCTACCTGTTTATGTCGAAGGAATGTTCGAAGTTTGTGTTTCTCTATCCATATATATAATCATTAATTCAAAATAAAAGTTCCTACTGCTTCTAACCAACACGCACATTAATGCAATAGTCTCAGCTGCAGAAAATCCACAGGATGTCCTACTTAAACTATAGTCTATCGAGTGGATGTTGCTTCTCATCCAAGTGAGCACGGTCGAATGTATGAAGTTTCTGAAGAACATAGAAAATGGCAAGAACATTTATGTACTTTTTCAAACCTGGAGCATCGAAACATATCCTCGCCTACCTAAAGTCAACATATCAACTATATAGTAAAGTCCAGCTTCACTACTGAAAAACCTAAGTACAACATAGTCGGGCTTCAGAATGGAAGACAGCTCGATGCAGGAGTGAGCCACACCATGTTCGTTAACTACTGCCAAATATGTAATGTAAATATATTTTTAAACAGCGAAAGCTACCCGTACGTTGACATTAACATGGACTTTGAAAATTGAAGATTTCTTTCCGCATATAAAATGTAAGTCACGTTTCAGAGAGCCACGGTCATTCGCTGATACTGAGTCCTGACAGTTTCATGAACAAGGCTCCGTTAATGGCGTTTATAATTTCCAAACAGGAAGATCGAATCAATTGGAAACCTCATCGACTGTAGGATCGAGATATCAAGGAGCGTAAATATCCCACCAGACACTTGTGCTTTTTGTCTGATACTTCACGATGGGCTTGCACCGTGCAACTGTCGAGACAAGCTTGTGAAAGTTTTCTCGTAAATAGGGATGAGTTTGCGAGATTAATTTAGTTACGACTGAGCATTGCTAGCGTTAAGATGTAGGTACTTCAACCTGCAAGGTTTTTCAGAGCTGAAACGAAGATGACGGCAGGACTTGAAACCGCCTCCGTATCCCTATAAAATACTGGGTTGAAAAAGAAACGATCCAACAAATGCTTATGCAAATATTACCATTTATGGGATTGGGACAAAGAAAAAAAAAAGGGGGTTGTCTGTGAAGTCGGTTTACGGACGATAATTTTGCGTGATAACGTCATAAGAAAACATTGATGAAAAATTGCATACCTTTTTAATTTTCAAATATTATTTACAGTTTTTGCAAATTTAATTTAAATAATTTGTTTAAATATAATTACGAACAATTAGTTAAAAAGCCCGCCTCAACCTGTTTGATATTATGGAAGATTTTCTCGCACGGTGGTTGGCCGGTTCTTGCACGCTCGGCTCAGGCGGAACGTGACAATTTTCCGTGCGTGCAGCCGGCGTTCATCGATTTATAAGACGTTATCTCGTCAAAAAAAAATACCGTGCCACCAGGTGAAAAACATTTTCGATGATTTATAAGTAGAGACAGGAAAAATTCGCGGGTTCATTTCGCGATAGGCTAGAATCCAAGTGCGTGTAACTTATTGCCGCTTCAGTGATTGGAACACAGTTTTCCTGAAGGACTGTGAGCCAATGAATGACTCCTCAACGTAAGAAGTATCGAATCATAAGCATCCCAGTTAGCAGGTGCCACGAGTCAGTAGCCAATGAGCTGGTGTAATATTCCCGCGCACATAGAGGATCGTGGAGTCCATCCTAGAGGTCATTCAAACCGCGAATTTTTCCTGTCCCTCATTACAAGTCTGAAGCCAGGATGACAAGATTGTCGTCGTGTACCGCAAAACGGGCGGGCGAGGTACGACAAGTGGGGGACGGCGGCGCGGCAGTCGGGCGCCTGCGCGCCACATCTGGCAACAGCGCGCGCAGCTGCTCCGCGGCAGACGGGCGACTGCGGCTGCCGGCGACATGTGCCGTCTCCCGCACGGGCGGCTCGGCGCGGCTGCCTGGGCCGCTGGCACGTGCACGTGCACGCGGACGTGAGCACCTGCCCGCGCATGCGCACGTGAGTACCCGCTGCGTCGCCTTCTGGTTCACGCACGAGAGAGCCAAAAACCCCAAGTTCCGTATCTTTAATGTAGCTATCCTAACCTAACCTAATTTGTGTATGGGGGGTGTTAACAAGCATGCCCCCCCCCCATATTAAAGCGGGGGGTCCGGGGGTCCTCCCCCGGGAAAATTTGGATTTTAAGGTGTAATTAGTGCTATTTTAGCAGTTTTCGGTTCTTAAATTTAACTATTGTAATGATAAAAAAATTATTAATTTTAATATGAAATTTGTTTGAGTGATGAATAAGAAATTAATTAAAGATTTTGTGCTAAGGGGGGGGGGGGTGTTTAACCCCTAACCCCCCCCCCCCCTGGTTACGCCGCTGATCCTAACCAAATCAACCGTCCACAATGTTTTAAAGTATTTATAATGTAGCTAACCTAACCTAATTGACCATTAGTATCCTTTAAACACCGCCATATTTATTTTCAATGAACCAAAAAAAAAAAACCTAAGATGCACGATCGGGCGTTTGGCTCTCTCGTCTGTGAAAAGAAGGCTTCCCGTCGCAGCTCTGCCGCTCATGCAGGCTAGGAAACCATCTATCTTAAATAAAAAAAAAACATATATCTTCTTCAGATTCGATATTTTTGTTTAGAGGATTCAAATAACCTTTACATGCCTATACGCAGAACGCAACAATGTATGATAAACGTATCATGGGTAATTTTGTTAATAAACAAGTACGCGTTATTTAAAAAAAAAATGTTTTTCCGTTAAGTTATTGAACGCTATTTAGGTTTTTATCCACGTTATTTACAGTGTATTAACTAAATGAAGCGTGTACTTAGCTCCTTAGCGCTATGTTGTGAACATAATACACCTGCAATAATAATAAACCAGCTATAGAGGCCAGTCGCTGCTAAACCTCTCAAAATCGATCGAGTTAGCCCTTAGCAGTGCAAGTGTTAGTCCACGGAAATGGCAGTTGTATGTTTATGGCGGCTAGGGGTTGTGGAACTAGCAGAGGCGCCGGTAAGCACACACTAACTTTTAAGCACCCGCCTCATCTAATAAATTATATTCTAAGTGATAGTATACAACCAACTCTAGAATATAAAGTTCTCAATTCAAGTAGGATCTCTGCGCCACTTCATGTGGACATGTTTGTTTTCGATTGTTGCGCGCCGAAAGAGAGTTGATGTGGCATCAGGAAACGCGTTTCTCCACTACATCCGCTACAAGACACATGTGATAACCACTGCTGTAGATAATGTAAAAAAAAAGTTGTAATACATCCTGCGTGTAAATGTATAACACATAATTTGACTGGAACATTGTCCCGGGAAATTGTTCTTTCTTATTGCGTATGATTTGTATTTTAAAATAAAATATTAAAATAAAGAAAGGAAGTAAATGTGTTTTGTGATGCAAATCTACAAAATTATCCAAAAATATTTAATTTTGAAAAAATATATAAGACTTTTAGGGACATAATTCAGGGAGAAATTATTCTGTGTAACATATACAATTGTATTAAAACGTAAAATGTTAAAATAAAGCATCTGTGTGTTTGTGATGTGAAACACCATACTATAGAAAAAAGTTGATTTTGAAATTATCAGTAGTAAAACTTTTACACAAACTGGTTACGCAATAAGGAACATACCAGATTTATATCACAAATTATCTCCATCGTCTGCCAATTACTTTTTTGCCACAAAACATTGCTCTGTTTTCTGAGCCTACCGAATTTTTTAATGTCTTAAATTCTGTTTTGTCGGCTAGTGTTTTCTTCGTACGAATAATGAAGGATTACATGAACAAATGCAAAAATTAAATATGTACAATAAGATTTTTAAAAGCATAATACAATTTAAAATAACTTAGGTTATTATAGCTTGGCGACGACAGTTGCTACTTACGTGGCAATGATATAATAAGTATGCAGTATTACTTTTAAAAAGAATAAGTCATTATAAACACCAACATAGTACAGAAATAAAAACCAAATTAAAAAAAATTATTCCGATAAAATTATCTCATTTTTCCCTTTTTTTATCGCTTAATGGTGAGACTGGCATAAAAGGCAAAAGTCTACCAAACTTCATGCTTTCTGTAACAAGAGGTACAAGTTTCATTATGTGTGTCACTGACATTTATCAAAACCTAAATAATGAAGTCCAACTACTACGTGTTGGATGACCTTTTTTGTTGGGGAGGAAGGAGACACATAACCCCAATTATTAATTGTGTAATTTCGTCTCTTCTCCCACAAAACAATCCAATCAGAAAAAACAATTTATTCAACCAAATTCATAACTGGGTAAAATTAAATGAACGAAATGTGTGGTGTGAATGAATATACGTCTTAATATGAGTCACACGACTGTGTAGGTACTCCAAAACGTGAAGTAACATTGAAGAGGCGAAGTCTGGAGGTACACGGCTGTATTAGTAAAAGCACGGGTACGAGTAAAATACACATAAAGTGCACGCGACGTGTTATTGTGTACACACGACGTTAAACCAGGCAAACGGCACTAAAAGAGTTTTAATACGTACTTACTAAGCCATAAAATGAAATGATCGTTTTACGTCTCGTAGCTACGCACGCACGGTTTAATCCAGGCATGATACTTACTGCGCTGCCCATGCTGTTAGATAGTGTGGAACCCACGAATATCTTCGACCAATCACATACACGAAGAACCCATTGCACGTTTACCATATTTCAGTTTCGTTTAGGCTCAGTATTAAAATATGCTGAAGGGTTGTGGTATATATTTCCAGAATAATCATAAACTCTTGTCTTCTAAATGTTTTCAAAATAATATTTATTCAGTAAATATTCTTGTAGGGCTGCGTAAGCAAAACACGAATAAACATTGAAAAATTTAAGTACACTGAAAGTAAAATAAAATAATAGTTTCTTAAATAAAAAGATTTACCAAAATACACTAAAAATAGATTCCGATATTATAGACATGTACCGTACGAATTATTAGCTTTAGTGCACTCATGTGTAGGTTTCCTGCGTTAATAAAGTACCAAACACTTAATTAAATATACATTACAAATTTAGCACGACAATTTATCTCAAGAATGTTAAATGATTGGATATTGTACATAATTTCTGTCGGATGGAGTAACACCATCTTGTTAGGCTTTAACTTTATTATTTGGTGATACTTATCTTTGGTCACTTTCGTAATTATTCTTGCTATAGATTTAGCAAGCAAAACGCATGTTTATTTTTCATATCGTCGCTATTAGGGGTATCAGACTTTACTTATTGTATAATATACATAACTTACATTTCTGTTTCAAAATATATTATGAACTTAGTAACGATCGACCTCGAATTTTTTTCTAGAGAGGTAACGTGGCGAACGTTGCAGTGAGTCAGTAGGTTTTCTCGGGATACTCCCGCTTCTCACACTAACGTGTTTCGTCTCTGCTGCACTCGCAACACTTAGTTTTCACATGTCTCGATGTCAGCTAGTTGTTAAGCTTCAATTACTATTTTCCTGTGCCATTGAACTATCTACTTTCTGCGCTTAAGGCTTGCTTTCCCTCCAATCTTAAAACTGGACTGAAAATTGAAAATCGCGTTTGCAAGCCAAGAATCATAGCAACAATTATAACCTAACTTTTTCTTATGGTAATGCTTTCCTTTAACGGAAAAGTAACTCAACAACAATCAAATGAACCTTACTCAGGAATAAATAAATATTTTTATGTTTTAATATTTCCACTAAAAGTCTTAATGACAAAAGTAACGGAGGTTTATTTTTCTTTCTTCATTTTAGGTATATAAACCATTTTTGAATTAGTGTCTTTTTCGATTAATCTTACATTCTTCCAGTGAGTATATATCACAAAATAAGTATTTACCCATATGCGTAGCACAAATAACATAAACATCCCAGTTGTTATAAAATTTCACGAGGTCTTATAGAATAACGATTGGTAAATTTATAACGCACATGATTATTTTTTTACTATGTGACGTGTAATGTTTACTAATTTAGCCACCAAAATAAGTAAAAAAAAAAAAAAAAAAAAAAAAAATTCCAAATCAATTTAAACCCTTTGGTAAATTCTAGATTTCTAACTTAACGAGCCACTTTCTTGGCATTACATTAATCTTTTGGTAAATAGGTTTATTTTTTAGTAAACATTAATTTTCTAAACAAAGTGGGCAAAGCTTTACTCAAAGCAATACTTAACTTACGAACACAGTTCAGTTTGAAGTTTCATTTTGGTTATCAGATTGGAGGAACTCAAGTCTTAATCGATAGGTGATGGTATAGGTAATTAAAAAATGTAAACTGTAAAATATTGTGTAATTTTACTCAGAATGTATGTGGCAGCAATGTCTCTACTAATGTTGGTGTATGTTTACTCTTGTGCTCAACTAAAAATACTATCAAAATACTAATAGTACAGCCATAGCTGTTGGTGCATTTTTTACTTGTGATATATAAATTTAAATATGCATGTGTGTATATATTTACCACAACCGTCAGTTAATTTAAATACGTCGTTGAGTAAATTTTTAGTTTATACTTCTTCTAAAAATATTTTGTCTCTTAGAGCTTATATACGTTAATTAAGTATTTGTTTTTACTTAGAGCAATTTTTAATTTAACACTTCTGCTGCTCAAGTAAACACATTTTAAGCAATCTGAATGACTTGGTGGAGTATTGAACCGACGACCTTATGGATGTATGTCCAGCGTCTTAACCTCTTGTCTGTTGTGCACAATAATAACTAATTGTGTAATTTGTATTATATCACTTACGAAACATTATGTAAATTAAATGGGTTTATGGCAGTATAATTTGTCAAATATATATATATATGTATATATGTATATATATATATATACATATACATTTCTATGGTTGTTATAAAAATACTCTGACAAATATTTATCACGTTTACAATTACGTATGTACTGGCAACAAACAGGACATGGATTAATTTAACACGTTTTGCAAGTGTAATTTCATCTATACATCCAAATGTGTGATTTAACATGTTAGTTATTTTAATAACCGGTGAAAATTCGTGTATTTTTACCGAAGCCTGTAGCATATTTGGATTTGTTAAATCATTTTTTTTTTGTAAAATTGCACTAACTGTACTAGTTTTTCAAAATGACACGACAAGATGTAAAATTACTAAACATTTGTACCCATATTAAATTTAACGAATTTTTTGAGTGATGATAATTTTAAATCGCAGATAATACGTTGTTATATTGTTTGTTTAGCGGCTTTATACGCAAACGCTTGACGATTTGTTAGTCCGAAATTAGTAAATTTAATTAGTTGACGTCCTCCAAACACAGTGATAATGTAGAACCTCTCGTCATACAAAGAAGTGAAACACTGAGACTCTTAGAACTTTCAGCGAGTACACAGCGCCCAGTTCATTTTAAACGTCTCGTTATAAAGAAATTAATTAATTTATTAATTAAATGTTAATTTTTTTCGTTATTCACATGTCGTACAAGCAAATTTGTATCACAGAAGTACAAATTAAACGTCTTGTCGCAAACAAATAGCATCAATCGCTGAATGACGCACGAGGTTTAGCGAAATTCGCTCCCGAAGTTCGTTTTTTCGTATTTATTCTAGATGTGAATTTATTTCAGTAGACAGACGTATAATGAATTAATATATTTGCAAAAAACGTTTGCGAGTTTTTGATTAAAGAAACATAAATTAAGTGTGGCCTATGTTTAGCAAGCTACTAGCGTGAAGGTCTATATCAACGACGATATTAGTGGCTTTTTACGACACAAGAATATTATATTTACATAGTTTGAAATAATTTAGCCATAAAAAATTATTTTAAAAATAACTTCACCGCAGTTCGTTGCTTTCAAAAATCTCGTTTTCACTCAAACAAAGCAAAAGCACCGAGTGACGCATACTATTTAAAATAATGAGTGCGCAAAATTATTCAAATTCAGGAGCTCCTCATGAGAAGTAAAAAATATATATATTCTTAATGCGATTAAATTTTTTTTGTTGAGAGATATCGTACACCGAGAATAATTGGGCCACATCTCAAAAAAAAAATTTTTTTACATTTTTGTATATTTGTAATGTCTATGGCCATATCTATTCGGTATAACAAGGCCATATATGATGTAGTACAATAAATATTCACCTGAGATGAGATATGTCCTTATTGCATTTTAAATTTGTAAAACAGAAATCAAAATAATACAGCCACATGTTGACATGCGGCCTTATTATTCGTACAGCTGAAGGTGGGTTGGAATACACCATGGCCATATTTTTACTTGTGCCATAGAAACAGTGCCGACATTATGCACTTCCTGATTGCTGAGGCTAAGAATAAACTTTCATTTATTCACTCTCCTGTAAAATTTAGTTTTTTTTATAGTTTTGCGATATCTCAGGAATAATATCATTCTACAAAAGAGTTTTTACCTGCGGCCTCTCTAGGTGTAAAACAGAAGCGTGATCAATAAGTTATGAGTGACACGGAGTTGGGAATAAAATGAGTTCGAATTGAGCGAATGTGCATCTCACGCCTTTAAATATGAAAAAAAAAATGTGTGGAATTTTCGTCTTTTGTTTGTGAACCCAACTATATCTGCCTTAAAAAAATTTCTTATCTGTTTAAATAAAAAGTTAACATCTCCTAGTTCCGAATTTTAGCAAAGATTCATATTATTAATGTTACTTTACGTGCTACTTTTGTTAATAAGGTACGAACTATTTGTTTCCCACCGGTAAATTACTGTGAACCGTACTCTTTTGTATATAGATTAAATAACAATGATTCTGAACACTTTTTGCTAGCTGAATGGTTTGAGAATGTGACGAAACATGACATATATTTTTAAGAATAATTACGTGCTTCTAAGACATAGGAAAAATATAATGGCCGCTAACCTGCCTCCTTACCCACCCTAAAAAAAAAATCAAATAAAAGCTTACGGTGGCCATTTTGAGGAAATGAAAGTGTCATTGGATCGATCGCAATATAATAATCGGCAGAGACCGGAAAAATTTGTTTACCCGTTTCGAAATAGGCTAGAATCCAAATTCCTTCATCTTCATGCTGCTTCATTGATTGGACCACAGTTTACCTGAAGGACTCTGAGCCAATAGAAAACCCTCGGCAGAAGAATCATCGAACCACAAGCATCCCAGTTAAGCCTGTTTCACACATGCACGGCTCTCATTCGGATCACATAAGGTTTTGTGTTCTCTTCCGTACACTCAATAGTGATCATTAGAGACCGGAAAAATTCGCGAATTCATGTCGCAATAGGCTAAAATACAAATAGTTATACCTCAGTGCTGCCTCTGCTATTGGCTCACAACTCACCTGGATGACTCTGGGCCAATGAGAAACACCCAACCAAAGCTGTATCGAATCACAGGCTGCTACGTTGGGACGTCTCACAAGACAGCAGCCAATGAGTGGGTGACATTTGACCGAGTGTACGTATAACTATGGAGTTCATCCTGCAGGTCATTGAACCCGCGAATTTTTCTGGTCCCTAGTGATCATGGAGAGAAGATAAGCTGTTGCCATGTTGTTTCTCCATAGAAAAATTTAAAAACGAAGGAGGAATACTAGAACTCTTTGGGCGCACCCTCTAATCACTTTACGGCACGAATTTGGAGCATTCTCCCCCATTTTCCCGAAGTTCAGAGAGCGTGAAGACAAATGTTTTAATAACTTCAGGATATATCAGAAAAACTGCGACACTTTCCAAAACAGAGATCCACTCGCTGTCAGGTTAAAACAGAAACAGAACCGTGCGTGTGTAAAGGCGCTGATTGCTTTCTGTTCCCTGGAAACGTGTTCGCACCTTACAGAAACCTGATGAAACCTGTTCGTGTCGAGGGAGTATTCTGTAAGGTACCGAATAGAAACCGAGGCACCGTTTCACACATGTCGGCAGCAACCGAAAGACAACAGAAAACGAACAGAACCGAATGTAACCGCATACCTATGTGTGAAACAGGCCTAAGCAGGTGTCACGAGTCTAGTAGCCAATGAGCAGGTGTTATTTGCTCGAGTACATAAATAATCTTGGAGTCTAGCCTAGATGTCACTGAAACCGCGAATTTTTACCAGTTCCATAATAATCGGGTAAAATTCACGTTATTTTATGGGCACCGAGTCTATGTCAACTGATGTCTAGAGACCTGCAAAATTCGCGGATTCATTGACCTCAAGGATAGACTCCACAGTCCTTTAAATACTCGCGGAAATGACACCTGTTCATTGGCTACTGACGCGTGAGACGTCTCAACTAGGCTGTCCGTAATTCGGCACTTTCTTGGTTTAGTGTTTCCCATTGGCTCACAGTTCCCCGGATAAAATGTGGGCCAATCGCAGAAGCGGTACGAAGGTATAGTTGTTTTGATGCTAGCCTATCGCGAAATGAATCCGCGAATTTTGCATGTCTCTACTGATGTCTTAAGAGATGTGTTATAAATAGAGACTGGAAAAATTCGCGAGTTCAATGACCTCCAGGATAGATTACACGATCCTCTGCCTACTTGGGCAAACGGCGCCCGTTCATTGGGTACTGAATTTTCAGGCGTCTCAATTGGGTAACTTGTGATTGGATACTTCTTTGATTGATTGTCTCTAATTGGCCAAAAGTCCTACATATTAACAGTGAACCAATAGCAGAAACAGCACAACGGTATGATTTGAATTTTAGCATATCACGAAATGAACCCGCGAATTTTTTCCTGTTTCTAGTTATAAAAGAGTAGGTAATTTAAAATGTGTGTCCATTATCAAGGTAGCATGGAGAGTGTATGTGTATTTTTCTATTGTTTCATTCGACTGTGTGTAAATAATTTAAAATACAAACATAGTAAAACTCAAAAAGATTTTTAAAAATTGCTGTGGAAGTTTTAAAGGCTTCATTAATTATTTTTTTAAGTTTATTTGTTATTTTTTGAGACGTTAAAAGTAACATAAAATTTATTGAGAAAAATAAAGTAAAATGCAGAGTCACAAATCGGGCAAAATATGAAGTATTTTCCCGTTATAATGCGTAGAAGAATGATTTTGAAGTTTAAACATACACTGAAATTTATTTTAATAAATGTTATACCATTTTCTTGGTTCTATAAACAACCTATATAAAATATAAAAAAAGTAAAAGGTTTATCTCATGGTAAAATATTATGTCAGCTTTTTTTTACTAGCTAGAAAAATAATTTTTTCAACATGCTTCTTTAACTTCATAACTTACACCTTTGCTATTCTGGTTTAAAATATTTCTCCTCGCTTGTCGTAGTTAGATACATAGAAACTAAGGGCGGTATTCCAAGACATTCAGGCAAGGTAGCAAATAAGCACTGCCTTGTTGGGACACAACCGTAACCTAACTCGCGGGCCGTATTCCAGAACGTGTTCAAACCAAATACGAGTAAGGAAACAAATCGGCAACCGTTTTAATAAACGGTGCCCTGCGCGAGGCTAGGAAATGGTTTCAACGCATTCTAGCGGACGTTTTGGCAACCATCGATAAAATTGTTACAGCAAAAATCTTAGAGATATCAGCACCGTCGCACAAATTAAATGGTGTTATTCTAATTTTTATGACCATAAAAGTGTACAAAATGTATTCCGGGATCGTTTTGCTACTATAAAGTTTCATTTGGCACACAAACACTCTTCGTACGTCCACCGATATAAAATATATGCGAGTTAACGGCGTCAGACGCGGGCCCGCCATCTGGATGAAATCAAGGAAAAAGCGAGCTCTGCGCATGCGTGGAATTTGGGCAACATATAGGTCTGGATAAGTCACCGAAATCAGTTCCCCAAAAATAAGGGGCTGGCCGTGACCAATCGTGTACTAGGAATACGGTTAGGGAACCGGTGTAATATATTTAACACCTACATCCTTACTTTTTGTGTCTCTGAATACCGGCCTAAGGCTCGTAGACGAATGTTGAAGACATTTCATGGCTATTGTCATCACAGAAAACCTACAAGTTGGACCATGTATTTTTCGCGAAAAAAAATCTCAACGTTAATTAGACCGCAATAAGGTATAACCACGCCAGCGGTTTCTTCCTTGTAATTGGTGACCGTATGCAAAAGGACCAGGCCATTTACGACGTGTTGGCTTCAACTCTGAAAGACTGTGATTCATGTACCAACAGTAAAACTATACTTGAAAGAAACACTTAATCATGAAACACAGACGCTGCTACATTATTTAAACTCTCAGCTAGTCTCGAAATATTTCCGCGAAAAATACATGGCCCTACCTATAAGTTATTAAACAAAAAGACAAGAATAGAGTACCAACAGAGAAATGTTATCATGTAAACATGTGGATAGTTCCGGAAGTGGAATATATTTTAAAATACGAGATAATTTACATTACGAATGACGAAAAACGAAATAAATACCAAAGACATAATCGATTATACGAACTACGACAGTACAGACAAGCTATACTCGACTTGGTGAATACAGCACAGGGAAACACAGATACAGATACAGAGTGAAGATTGATGACGATTAACTAAATACAGTTAGTAAATACGAGCAAATTTATTTTGTCATTAGTTTCCTGAATTAATCTCGTCCCTGTGTTGTTTCATGAAATATTCAGTTTCCGAAATCATCTACGTGCTCCACGTATGCTTATTTGACTTGATAATTGTTCTCCATTTGTCCTCTAATTGTCATTTCAGTTTGTTGATCTCCGTGTTTCTGTGACGACAAAATCCATGCAACGACGGCCGTTCAACATCATCTGCTGGTAATTAAACTTTCAATACAAAAATCCTTCAAAGTTAATGTTGAAACTAAATAACGACACTCATATCTAGGCGCTATCTGGTTATCGAATCCGTTTGCATGCAGATCCAGAAATCTCGAACAATATTTTAGCCATTTCTTTCTCATTCTTTCAATACGTTGCATTATATGACAAACGTGTGGTCATAACTTGACATTCATACAACCGAGACAAGTTTTTGAAACCACACCGCCCACATATAAGTGATATAAGAAAATGTTTTAAAAATTTTTGTATTATTTGTATGCTTTAAGTGTGTATAATAAAATATTTTAATAATTTAATATTTTAAAATTAGTTTCGTGCTAAGCAAGGAGAATAACTAAAACAGTATTCTGTCCTAAAAAAAAGTTCAGTTCAATATGTTTGCAAGTAAATAAGAAAACCAAACGCATAGTTCTTACTTACTCGTGAATACAAATTCTGTTTCACAATGGTGAATGAACTATGGGTACAAGCTACATTAAATCTTTTAGTTTTCTTAGATAAAACAAGAATTGTTTACTTTTTTAAGCTGAGAGTGAAACGAGATAGCTGACATACATCCGATAAATTCCGCTACAGTTTAGGCTACATAAATCTGGCCGCTTCAGGATTACACGAGAGACGACAGTTCACTAACATGCGAGTATTACCCGTCCCAAATATATCTTACGGTTTGTTCACTGCGATAAGCGTGTCATAAAAGTCGTATCAGTAAGAAAATGGAAGTATTTATTTTGACGGGACAGTTTATGTTTTTTGGTCACGTTTCGTGTAGACGCTTTGGACGTAGCAATATTTTATCTCAGAAATGTATTTGTTTGTAATTTAAAAAAAAAAACAATTTGTAACGTGCAGAGAAAAGTGAGTGGATTAATATTTTTTGACGTTATAACGTCTTATAAATCATGAACACCGACTGCACGCACGAAAAAGCATGACTCATTGTCACGTTCCGCCTGAGCCGAGCGTGCAAGAACCGGCCAACCACCGTGCGAGAAAATTTTCTATAATATCAAACAGGTGAAGGCGGGCTTTTTAAAAGCAGCAATTTAAAAAATTTGATATGACGTAATCACGTAAAATTATCGTCCGTAAACCGACTTTACAGACAAACCCCTTTTTTTCTTTCGAAAAGTATAACAAGTTAGATTTTATTTTGAATTGTTATCAATTGTTAGGGTTCATTTATAATTGCGTAGCCAAAATTTTTAGTCACAGTATCTAATAATTTGTTGCAGTATGGGTATTAAAAAACTTTTCCGAAAAGACCTATAACTCGAAAACTACGAAATGTTTTGACTTTTTTTTAAATTCAGAACCGCCATTTACTGGCCTATCAACTGTTCTCGGTGGTTTTACTGGTTGTGGGAAATTCTCTCTGAGTGTGTGTATATATATGTATTTATTTGTGCGTGTGTGTGTGTATAAATAATGGATGGTGTATAAACAAGGGTCGTTACCACAACGCCGAACGAACAATAACGCCGAATACCATTAAGGCCGAATGCCAAATTGACCGCAACGCCTACAGCTAGAAAACTGCTGTGTACCACAACGCCGAAATACAGTAACGCCGAAAAATGTTGCTGCGGGAAGGGGGGGCCACAGGAGCAAAATGAAAAACAACTGAATGCATTTGTGTACCTAACCTAACCTAACCTAGCCTAACCTAACCTAACATTACCTAATCTAACCTTTGTGACAGTCCTGCAATGACATTTTTCGGCGTTAATGTAATTCGGCGTTGTGGTACACAGCAGTTTTCTAGCTGTCGGCGTTGTAGTCAATTTGGCATTCGGCGTTATGGTTTTCGGCGTTATTGTACGTTCGGCGTTGTGGTATTTCGGCGTTGTGGTGCGTCCCCTATAAACACAAACACACATCTATGCCCTGGGAAACATTTTTTAAATGTTAACTGTGATTGCTTGTTGCTCCAACAGCGAGAGCTGACAATTTCAGTTCAATAGGTTTTTATTGACACACTTTTTTTTTTCACTTTACAGATCTTGTTATTGCAACATGGCATTCCAGCACTCAGTGCTCTTTTACCTAATTTAGTTTATATATATATATATTTCTGATATGGTTATAGTAAAATAATATTTAAATTAAAGGAAATTTTAAAAAACCTTTAGAAATGCTTTTTTTGGAGCCTCTTTTGGCTCAATGTTTTTGTTTTGAGTCTATACCTAGAACATATTTACATTATACATTATACACACATTCATAGCAACTAATTGTCTTTCACTGTACATAAACAGGGCACTAGAATTTATCTATTTACATAAAAGGGGATTGTGGTGGGTGTCCATGGCTATTCACTGTTGGTGAGCACTGTGGCTGGTGTCCCTTGGTCAGGTTTCACACGCGTGGCCCAGTCAGGGCGGCCTGCCAGGGAGCTGACCATGGGCGTCGCAACCGGGGGGGATGGGGGGACACGTCCCCCCAATAATAAAAGCCTTCAATTTCGTCCCCTCCAATAATATATTTAGTTTCGTCGTTTCGTAGTTTCTCCTGATGTTTAAATTAATGATTTTGTGTGGACATAGCACCAGCAGATATGTTAACTGTGTTTTTACAAATGTGTTCTCTGAAAATATTTTTTATAAAAAATAAATTATATATTGCAACCAACTATAATTAGAAAATTTAGGAAAGAAAAATGCCTAAAAACCACCTTTCTGCACCTTCAAACCCCACATTTTCCCGGGGGAGGACCCCCGGACACCCTGCTTTTTTTTTTTCCAGGGGATGGATATTCCTCAACACTAAATCAATTGAAGTCCCCCCAAAAAAAATATATATCCTTGCGACGCCCATGGAGCTGACCCTCGGCTTCGGATGACCCCGTTCTTGTCGGCGACTTCCGACGACAGCTTCCTGCGCGGCGCTGCTATTTTTAGCCCGTCTGACCCTGCACGCAGGGCGCCGCTGCGATCGATGTCTTCACAGCCCTGCGCGCGCCCGCTCTACTCGGGCGTAGAGCCGCCGCTCTACTCGCGCCGCGTCTGGCGACACCCGGGTGCAGGCGTACCTCGCCGTCAATACTGCACTAGTGCATGCGAGGTGCACGGGAGAACACAGAGATTCCACTCCTAGGTTAAACATCAGTCTAGAGACCTGCGAAATTCGCGGATTCATTCGGTGATAGCCTAGAATTCAAACACATATACCTCTTAGATGATTTTTCTATTGGCTTACTGTTCATCTGGACGAATCTCAACCAGTTATAAACCCTCAACCAAAGAAGGATCGAATCACAGACAAACCAGCTGAGACGACTTACAATTCGGCAGCCAATGAACTTGCGTTATTTGCCCGAGTGTACATGGGGTATGTGCAGTCTATCCTGAAGGCCATCGAAACCGCGAATTTTGCAGGTCTCTAAACGTCACTCCTTATTTCTAGGGACCGGAAAAATTCGCGGGTTCAATGACCTGCAGGATGAACTCCATAGTTCTACGTACACTCGGTCAAATGTCACCCACTCATCGGCTGCTGTCTTGTGAAACGTCCCAACGTAGCAGCCTGTGATTCGATAAAGCTTTGGTGGGGCGTTTCTAATTGGCCCAGAGTCATCCAGGTGAGTGGTGAGCCAATAGCAGAGGCAGCACCGAGGTACTATTTGTATTTTAGCCTATCGCGAAATGAATTCGCGAATTTTTCCGGTCTCTACATTTCTCTCTGCCTCTCAAATTGGCCACTAGCGATTCTCACACTACCAACCGTACAGCATAAAACCAAATAAATGTAGTTCTGTCCAGATTTATGTCAGTATCTAGGTTATTATCGTGTTTAGGATCTAGGTCTGTTGTATTTTAGTATATTGATACTCATGACATAATAATTAAGGATTTTGATAAGATTTTACTAGAGACGGAAGGTGGTGTTCTTTGGTGTTCTACAAAAATGTCAGGTTAACAAAGTTGTTTCACAATATATAACAATTTTTGGCTAGTTTAATCGCGATATTAATTGTCATAAATCCCCGTCTGATACAATACACATAAACTGGCTTTATTTGAATTGGTAGCTACAAACACCGCAGATACACAAATAGGAATGTACCATTAACTTGTGCCTTCAAGAATCAACTGATACATTCAAACACTCGTGGTCACACAAAAATTAACATAAATGTTGGTATTTAAACATAAACGTTTACCGAGGTCTCTCGATTCCTTTAAATTTAGGTGCTACGCCTTATTTAATAGTTATACATCCTATTTAGTATTTCAAATATACGGTTTAGACAGACATAGGAAAAACATAACGATATTTTAATGAGCGCAATTGAAAAGAAAAAAACAAGGTCCCCAACCTGACGGTGTAGCATTTGTTGATTCTGACATTTATTTTAAAAAAAAACTTTTTTTAGTGGTTTCCTCAACACTAAAATGTTTTACGAATCAAAATAAATGTATCGAGAAATTAAAATCACATTTTATTTATACGTTACATTAATAATAATTACGTATTTATATTTCAGCTTTGAATGAGAATGACATTCTGATGTTGGTATAAACGGAATCCTTAGTGGACAATATGCGCATCGTAGGCCCTATATAGCCACAGGCCCCTAATGCCCACACCTGCGGTTTCTTCCCTGTAATCCAACATGGCGGCCAATATGGCTGCCTCGACTCCACAATGTTAGGAGTCATATATAGCTGGTGGAAATGGGCGATAGCGAATTATGATAAAGAATAAATAGAGAGAAGTCCAGTCGCCTGGTAAATATAGCAGAGACAATGTGTTATCATTCATTTACAATTGCATCCACCGGAATTCGAACACAGTTCCTCTGAAATCGGTGACATGTTTTTTAAATATTTGTTTAAAAAAAATTGTGGACTTTTTATACTACCGTATTAATATTTTAATAAATAATACTTTTCGCATTCGCCGAAAGACGAACCAAAGATTAAAATTAATAAAATGAATGAATTTTAAAAATAAAAAAATAAAACAATTTTTTTTTCCCAATTTTATTTGAAATTTAAATTTAAGATTTTCATAATGGTGTCATGGGTAAAGTTCAAGGTCATGACTTCATATAAGTCCGTCAGGGCTGCAGTACCCACTTTAGTAAAAGGGACTCTCTCTAAGGAAAATTACTCTTCTTTGAGGAAAATTTGTATCTCTGGATTTTTTGAGAGACAAAAAGAAAAATTGCCTTCAAAGATGGGAAACTTTCTCTCAAAATAAAGATATTTTGTGACTTTTTGAGAAAAAAATGAGAAGATCTGATCCAAAAATTTGAGATGGCCAGGTCATTGATCACATCCACAATTCAAACTCGAACACTATCTCAGACTCCTCCAAACTATAGTCTTAATAAAATGAGTTACTTTCAGTATATATATATATATAATTTTATATTTTAACGCTTAAAATAATATTTGGGGAGTACAGTAGTTAACTGTGCGCCAATCCTCGGAGAAACAAAAAAAAAAAAAAGGCGCGTGTACTTGTGTACGCGCATTAGAAGTTATACTTATTTTTATATTAATACACTGTTTTGAAATAAGTAGTTACAAAAATTATTAAAATTTAGTTACATTACTTTTGTAACAGAAAACATATTTTATAGATCAATGTATATATACATTCAAACCTCAATAATATAGACCTCAAGGAATCATAATTTTACCACTTTGCAACTATTAAAATTTTGATCGCAAGTTTTACATAAAATCTACATCATATTCAAATAAAGTTCAACACATTTTTCTCCTTTAGTACATGCATAAAACCAATTAAAAATATAATATTTTCCAAGAAAACTTGCATGTAATTTTAGGATGGCTACACCTGTGGCTATTAAAACAATATTTTGTTCTGGATTAAACGTTTTAAAAGGATTAAAGACAGAATAATAAAGTGAATGCTAGGAACTACTACATACAAAAATACAATTATTTTGTAAGAAAATGTAATGTAATCATTACTCCCCAACCTAAACTGAACCGAGCAATGGCCTCCGTATTACGTCAGGTGATGTTCACATTGAATCTCCATTGTTATGGGTAGAGACCAGGAAATTTCGCGGATTCATTTAGTCGCAAGCTAGAATGCAAACCTTCACACTCTCGCACTGTGTTCATGATTGGACCGCAGTTGTTTGGACACGCCCGTCTACGACCGTGAGCCAATGATGCCCAGCTAGGAGACAAGTAAGCGAATCAGTAGAGACCTGCAAAATTCGAGGATTCATTCTGTGATATGCTAGAATTCAAACACATTTACCTCTTAGATGATTTTGCTATTGGCTTACTGTTCATCTGGACGAATCTCAATCAGTTATATACCCTCAACCAAAGAAGGATCGAATCACATACAAACCAGCTGAGACGACTTACAAGTCGGCAGACAATGAACTTGCGTTATTTTCCCGAGTGTACAGGGGTATGTGCAGTCTATCCTGAAGGACATCGAAACCGCGAATTTTGCAGGTCTCTACGAATCAGGTAGTGCCAAATAACAAGGATAAAAATGTTCTCGCTAAGAAATCAACCAATCGGAAAGTAATCATGGGTCGAGCACACCTATAACTTTGAATTCTATCCTGAGGCCAGAAGAATCCGCGAAATTTCCGGGTCTATAGTTACGGGATGTGTGGCTTCCTCTGCTACGGAGCACAGTTTCCTCGCGAACACACAAAGAAACTCGCTAAACTCACGAACTTGCCGTGACTCGCCTGAACGATTGCCCCAAATGAAAGCAAAGCATCAGCAGAGTTACTTTTAAGCAGAACTGCGTGGAACCAGGAGACAAAGTAAACTAAATTTTGCCAATCACAACACCAATATTAAGTTCTTTTATAACATTCGCAGGTTCTATCTTTAAAAAAATAACTCTCAATATCATGCAAATAGTTGAACTCCAAAATGGCTGCTACTATAGGCCATACAATTGTACTTAAAGTCTTTACCGAGGCCATTAAATGATTTCCTAAAATACGCATCAAAAAAAATACATGTATATATTACAAAGCTTTCTTTCATACTAAAAGGCAAAAAAAAGTCTGCTCAAATTACTAACGGTTAAAGGAAAAATTTTGAATATTAATTAATATAAAATACAAATATATAAATTGACAACTAAACATTAGCCAAAACTCTTATAAATATAAATCATATAGTGGGAAGGGAGTGACCAGAACCCTCGAGTATGTTTTCCCGAACACCTTATTAAATATGAATGGATTTGTCAGTGATGGGGGGGGGGGGGGGGGACGTGATAGTAGAGTGTATAAGTTGCAATCATCGGAGAAAATCATAGCGGGAAATGTGAGAGAGATAGAGCCAATCGCGACCCAGCACAAGCGGACATTCAAACATTACGTGAAGGACGTGAGCCGGCCGTGTACCACAATCACACTGTGCCGTTATGGCCATGCCTTTTGACTAGAGACCGGAAAAATTCGCGGGTTCATAGACCTCCAGGATAGACTTCAATATCCTCTACACACTCGGGCAAATGCCAACTGTTCATTGGCTGCTGACTTGTGAGTCGTCTCGACTGGGTGGCCTGTGATTCGACACTTCTACGAGTGAGGGTCTCTAATTGGCCCTCAGTCCTCCAGATTAACAGTGAACCAATGACAGAAGCAGCACTAATGTATAATTATTTGAATTTTAGCATAACACGAAATGAACCCGCGAATTTTTCAGGTGTCTACTTATGGCCTGATCGGAGACGGGATGAACACATTGACAGGCGTCTACTGCGGGGTAAATGTCTGAGGGAGGGAGGAGGAGAACATTTAAAGAGCCGTATATCGAAGTATAGATGTTATTATGAGCCCATGTCCGTTGAAATCTGTTCCGGAGAATATGCGTAAAGGCCGGTCCACACGCAACGTTTTGTACACAGTTTTGACTGCGCAGGCAACTGTGCGAACAAAAAGGTTGCAGTTCAGTCGTGTCCACACAACACAGTTTGCAGCCAAGTTTTATCCTATCAGTTGCGAGAATTTCTTACTTTGGCCAATTCTTTCCGGTATACCGACCTCAAAGAATTAATGTGTTGTGTTTTTTTTTTTTTGTGATTTTATCTCTGTTAGTCGCGATGTCAACCTCTTTGTATTTTTGCACAAGTGCTTCATACGCTTGACTTTTTTTTGTCCATATCGCTATATTCTTTTGATTTGACCCGCCACAAACACGGAAAGGACTTAGACAGACCAATGAACTCTGTTAGAAATTCACGTGAACACTGTCGCAAATCGGTCGTCGTTGAACAGACTACACTGTTCCGGCACAAATGCCTAGGGAGAACTGAGCCCCGTGTACGGAGAAGACGGAGGAAGTGTCCACACGCTACGACAAGTCTGTGCAGCTCGACTAAACTGCGCGGACATAAATACTCTTGGCCAGTGTTTCGTCTCCGCGCAGTTCACAAAACTGCGCAGTTCACCTGTCTGCACGCTACGTCTTGTCTACAACGATGTGACCTGCGCAGGTAAATCGTTGCTGAAAACGTTGCGTGTGGACCAGCATTAACGGCTGGCTGTAAATAACTGCAAGGCAGTGGTTTCTGCGGAGCAGCCTGCATGACCGCCAATATCGCTGGTTCATCGACGAGTTCATTTGCCGGGATGCCAGCGGTGCCCGGGGTCAAACACAAGTCGCACGATAACAAGAGTTCGCCTGATTGGCGAAGCACAACTTGCGAATGAGTGCGATCAGGGCATCTCGAGGATTGAGACATGTCGAAAGCGTCGAGATTAGAGCATTGGGAGTCAGTGATAATGATGGGTCGTGCGACTCCGTCACTTACGCGAGGGATTTCTAGGTCGCGAAGGCTTCAGCGTAATAAATGCCCGTGGCATGCGGTAGGCGATAAAGATTAGACGATTTACGGGTTGTGTCGTAAAAGGCAGCTTCGAAAACTTTGTGCCGATTTAGACGTCCGTGTTCTGCCGACATCTGCAAGGAGCTCAGTGGAGTCCTGGTTCCATGTTAGGGTTGTTTGTCAGTGAAGAGGGCTGACTGGTGATGCTCGTTAAAACAAGATAACTACTGCTTAGACCATGTTTGGTTAATTAACTTATTATTCTTTATACATATTAACCATTATTTAAAAATGTGACAATAATAATGATATACTTTTAACATATTTTCCTTTAATACAGAGTATTACAAGTTTTCTTTACTTCTTTGAAAAATAATTTCAACAAACGAATATACATATACATCTCTTAAACTTTGTTATGATAGGTTACGAGGACCCCATGAATAAAATTTAAATATTTTAACTTAACATTTCTTTTAACATTTGTTTTGACTACTAGAATATTTTATATTTTTCAATAAACGTCCCGATGGTACGAATTTGGAGGTTGTTGTCCAGATGTTTAGCACATTATAAAAGTTGTTTGACGTGATAACGTCTTATAAATCGATGAACGCCGGCTGCACGCACGAAAAAGCATGACTCATATTCACGTTCCACCTGAGCCGAGCGTGCAAGAACCGGCCAACCACCGTGCGAGAAAATCTTCTATAATATCAAACAGGTTGAGGCGGGCTTTTAAACTAATTGTTCGTGATTATATTTAAACAAATTATTTAAATTAAATTTGCAAAAACTGTAAATAATATTAGAAAATTAAAAAGTATGCAATTTTTTCATCAATGTTTTCTTATGACGTTATCAAGTAAAATTATCGTCCGTAAACCGACTTTACAGACAACCCCCCTTTTTTTTCCTAACCTAAATTAAAACTAAGTGTACCTATTTGGATGGTCTAGGTAGGAAAGACTATTAAGTGCGTCTCAGGCCGAAGCCTATATAGTTAGTAAAATTATAAAACAAGATGATACCGACTTTTTTTTTTGTTTTCTTGCCGAAAGGGAATCTTCACGTCAAATAAAATTGGCTGTCTGTAAAGTCGGTTTACGGACGATAGTTTAACATGACGTCATAACAAAACATTGTTGAAATGATTGCATATTTTATGAATGAAATTGAATCATTTTTATTTTAGTAATAAAAGAATAAATACTTGAAATTATACTAGTAATCAGATTTTTAAAATGCAAGAATAATTAACCTTTATTGCCGAAATTGTTATTGTAATAAGCAATGAAAACTACATTAACTTTTCACTTCACTTTATAAACAGTCGAGTGGAAGAGAGATAGATGCGGCGCAAGCGTACAATGAGCGTAACGGGACACATCGTAACGGGACAATGTGTGTAACGGGACACAGCGTAACGGAACATTGTGCGTAACGTGACACTTTTTCGTGCGTGCAGCCGGCGTTCATCGATTTATTAGACGTTGTCACGTCAAAAAGGAATAATAATGCGATGAAATCATTCCCGAAACGGCTCAGGCAATCCGTGGCCGCTGGGAAGGGAGTGCAAGGACACACATCATGCTCTAGACAAGCACCCCGGTAACCACTCAGTGAACCGCGCGACCGACATCAGCTAACCGCTCAGGAACAACATCCCAGGCACTACAAACAATGCCAGGTGTACCTGGATGCTCTGATGACTTACCACTTGCGGCGGTAAAAGATGATTTACAGTGCGCTAATGCTCAAACTTGCAACGACGAACAATATAGGCAGAAGTCACATTATGGCGAGGTTACAGGCAGAAGGTCGTTCTGACCTTGGCATTGAACCAAGAAGGACATAGATAATCGCTTAGGAAGACTGTACTTCCAGCGCAAAGCGCTTCTGCACTTAATGTAAAGTACTTATAACTAAACGAACGTAATACAAATAAATTAACTTGATGTTTCCTTACACTATCACCTTTTTATAGACCATAGAATTCTTGATGTTGGATTAAAAACAATCAGAAGAAAAGGTTAAAATATCAAAATTAGATACACTGATGTTGCATGGAATTTACAATGAATCCATAGTGCATAACACTACAATAAAATACAAAGTTAAAAAAAAACTTTAAATTTGAGACAATAAAAATACACTTAATAATTTAAAAACATAAGTTTGGGAGAGCAGTTCACCATCAACAAAACAAAGAAAAAGAAAAAGTAAACAAAGTTGAGCATATGCCACACAACGTGCTGTCCCGTGACGGGTTGGTAGTGGTCAGAAACATCTTCTGAGTTTGCAGCAAGGGATTCTTGGTACCATGTGTCGCGGTAGTAAGACCTGGGAGAGAGAGAGAGAGAGAGAGAGAGAGAGAGAGAGAGAGAGAGAGAGGAATAGGGTCCTGTATGCCATGATTAGAGACCCGAAAATTTCGCGAATTCATTTAGTCGCAAGCTAGAATGCAAACCTTCACACTCTCGCACTGTGTTCATGATTGGCACGCAGTTGTTTGGACACGCCCCTCTACGACCGAGAGCCAATGATGCCCAGCTAGGAGGGAAGTAAGCGAATCAGGTAGCGCCAAATAACAAGGATAAAAATGTTCTCGCTAAGAAATCAACCAATGGGAAAGTAAACATGGGTCGAGTACACCTATAACTTTGAATTCTATCCTGAGGCCAGAAGAATCCGCGAAATTTCCGGGTCTCTAGCCATGATGCATCAAGGGGATACCTGAGGTGTCGATCTTTGCCAACTTGTGTCGAATGACGTCCGGTAAGAGAGGGAATATCCTGTCCATAGTTCGGGTCGAATCCGGATTGGCAAAGCATAGGCACGGATCCAGTGTTCATGCTGAACTAGACGATGCTGCGGCCATGAACGGCGGGAGGTACGACCATGCCCGCAATGGCATGATGGAGCGGAGGGGAAGGCTCGTAGGATAACTCGCGTACATTCATCTTGATCGAGGCTCGAGGAAGAGGCGCCTCGTCAGGGGCGTATCTGTGTTGGTGAGGCGGGCTGGCTGGTGCTTCTAGCGCGGTGTCTCCTCTGGACTGGCGCGCAGTCTTCTCCCAGTGCAAATGAGCGGTGACCGTAGCATTATATGGCCGAGAAATGAAGATAAAGGTGTCATCCAAGTCCCTTAGGTGTTTTCAAGAATCTGTACTGGTTGTATTACGCCTAAAAATTACTCTGAAAACATGCGTTTTAGCCATTTTAACTCTTCTAAAAATACAGTTTAAAAACTTAGTGCGAAATCAAAAGTACTTTTCGGCCTTCAGCGAACTCATAAATGCTTTTCGTAAGCATACCCCACAGGGATATCCTGAGTAGTTTCTCCTGAAGCTCTGCGCACCGCGTGTGTGCCCGGGTGGCGGGTACCTCGAGTAGGCGACCTCCGCGGTTCCAGATGGACCACCCAGGGGTGATGCTGATAAGGAAGGTGCGAGAGGTCGTGGTCTCTGCACCACACTCCGTCGCGCGAGCGAGCCTCAGATGTGCTGACGCCGCGGGCTTTCATCAGCGAGCAACACAAACTAAAACTGTAGGCAAATGATGAACCAGAATTCTTGTGGCCTTCTTCTAGGCCAGCGGTTCCCAAACGGTGGGTCGCGGCTGGGTTACAGGTGGGTCGCGACTCGAACTTAAAACTATCAGAAACCACCGAATAAACCATCAGAAAAGATAAGAAAAATCGAAAAAAAAATCGAATTGTGTCCAAACACATACGTATTGTTAAATAAATAACATGTTTTGCTACAAAGTGCTTATATTTTGTCAAACATTGTCCAATCAGAACACAAATTGTTTATCAATAATCAATCGGTATCTTTAGAAAAGCACATATATATTTGCAATATTTGATGGTAAATTATATATTCATAAGGAAGGGGTATGATACAAATAAGATTTTTTACTCCACCATGGACCGATAGGAAAGGTGGGTCATCAGCTAAAAAAGTTTGGGAACCACTAGTCTAGGCCACATATATTTGTATTAACTATTCTTTACTATAATAAATTATTTACCCTTGTAACACACTTTGTATTACACAATAACCATACTTTTGTATGGAACAAATTACTTAGCACTGAAATTCCTGTGTCTTTTGTAGGGACTGTGAAAACACTTTGCATTAATGAGAGTGGTTTTGTATTAACAAGGTTTCTGTTTAATAAAGTTTCGCTGTATATAGTGTACCATGCAGGGTAGAATAGCTAAAAGCAAACACGTGTACCATTTCCGTGTCCCTACGTTGGGTAAACATTTATGTAATCATGCTATTGACCCACGTTGGAGTGACCCCACTATTGGTGCAATTATGTAATATATATATGTGACTACGGAAATGTAACATAATTTAATGTGGTCCCTCGTATAATAGATCACTTGCTCTGTGATGTGTCTCTTTATATTTAGAAAATTAACATAATCTTGAACATGGTATTTAAGGCGCCATTACAATTTAAATTCATGTATTAACCCATCTATGTTTAAATTAGTATAGAGTTAAGAGTGATATGAATGAGCATTTCTAAACTACAAATATGAAACCAATATCATTATTAGTTATTCAAAACATACAATGATGAAAATATCAATATATAAATGAAAAACATATTCCGATAAATCATCAAAATAAATATTACATGAAAATATACTCTTATCGTTGCCTATATGATGCGCACATTAAACAAACGTCCAGTCTTAAACGATTACTATTGTAATTCAACGATGAGTATGCAAACTTCTTATTCAAATAATTTCATTAATTTTGATCCAGAACAGTGAAACTTTACTTTAACCATGATAGTTTAGCCGATAGAACCACCTCTAGGTAGTATTTTCTTTGATGGTGGTGTTTAAGGTGTTAATCTGGTACCAATTTTTAAGTTACACCAATGTATAAATATATATAGTTACACAAAATAATTTTTAAACATCTGTACTTACAACCTTTTATCTTCTAAAAATATAAATAATGATCTAAAATTAAACTTCGATTTCCAATATTCATAAATATTTGAAAAGCAGTGAGTTTCTTATCACTTTAAAAAATGAAGTAGATTATTAGTTTGCTTGTTTATAACACAAAATAATCGAACTTCAGGGCGTTTTAAATACTATTTAATCAAAAATACGAGTCTTCATGCCACAGAACGATATCAGCTACATATACCGATTAAAAAACGAACTTCTTTTTCAACAAACGAAAGTTTAAATCAAGCAAATGGCCGTACGTTCAAAGACGGAAAATATCGTATATTCAACCTTTGAATGTCGCGCAATCGAGGTAGCGCCCAAATCACGTCGTGACAACTCACGATTATATGCAAAGCCAATCGTTCCTGGAAATAATACAAAATTCTACACCAAGTACATGAATCATACACAATATCCCCTTAAAGCAAAACAAGCGAAATTTCAAGGATTTAGTAACGTTAACCAAACCAAATATCACCGTTGAAATGAGTAATTCGCAATGTTCACTCTCTTAACCCATGTTGCGGCAGAATAAAGAAACATACTAGCCTGTGCTTTACGCAGTGTGGAAAGCCGTTTTTTAAGAGAGTTAATCGAATACTAAAATTTAGATGAGGGATGGGAAGTTTTTTTAAAATCAAACGTTTGTAGTATTTTTGTCTTGTTTTGAATGGCATGAGTGCATTTAATCTCATAAAGTGTCATAAGGTTTTTTTAAGGGGTACAATATGGGGTGTGGTCGTGTTTAGAAATATTGTTTTGACAGTGATCTTCTTTACTCTTTTGTAGGCAGTTATTTTTTCCAAGAGTGCTTAATTTCATTAAGAAGTACCAAAATAATGCATTAAAGGTATAGGGTAAGGCGGATGAGGTGGTTTCTTAAAATCTTACATGGACAGTGATCTTCCTCTTTTTTCGAAACAGATTTATGGAGTAATTTTCATTTTACTTTATTCTTTAGTCGGGGAAAATTTCATCCAGAAGTCCTGGGGTGGAGGCAAGGGATAGGTAGGGTTTCGCGAATTATTATATAGAGAGTGAAATTTCTTTTCGTCTGGACAGGTGTGCAAAATTTTATCAAGCTCGGAATAAAACTGCACTTTTGTATAAAAAAAACAAACAAGCATATATATGTTGGGCCATACATTTTTGCACTTTTGAAATAACCGTGAAAAAAATTACAGATTGTATTCAAATAAATGTTTTTATAAGAAAATTAAATAATGGAAAATCAGTTCTTAAAAATAATATCTTACAAATGGCCGGCATCTTGCCGCTGGAATTCCTCAAATCTGGTGCTTAGATTTTCGATGTATTTTTCAACCACTGTCGCAGCAGTTGATTGGTCACAACAAGATGGCGCCACGTGTACCTCCGACGAGAGTAATCCCTGGGTTTAAGAAATGTTCCCTAACGAGCTGGTCTCACGCAGCCCGGATCTAACTCCAACTGATTCTTTTTTACGGGGTTATCTCAAAAGTCGAGTCTACGTAAATAAACCAGCGACGATACTCCAAATAAAGGAAAACAACCGTCGAGAAACGGTCAACATACTCCGAGCTTTGTGTCGAAAAGTTTCCGAAAAATCTTATCCAGATTTGAGGAATATCGGCGGCAAGATGGCGTCCATTTAGACGATATTTTTTTTAAGAAATGATTTTCCAGTATATTTTTGTTCTTATAAATAAACATTTATTTGAATCCAATATATTTTATTTCACGGTTATTTCAAAAGTGTAAAAAATGAATGGACCACTTTATAAATGTATATAATTATAAATGTTTACATATTACCAATCCATCACTTAGATTGTGTTAATAATTAAGAATTTTTTTTTCCGATGATACACTAATGCAATACGCACATAAACGCGACGTAACTAGTAAACAACATCGAAATAATTTTCTGAGAGAATAACACAAGCACTTACTTGGGAAAATAGTTCGACGGACGGATGAAGTCGTGTTGTAAATCTCTTTGCTAGCTGCGTGGCTTTGACGGACGAAGAAGTAATGGACGGGCTATTAAGGGACCCGCCTCGTCAGGGGCGTATGAGTGTTGGTGAGGCGGGATGATAAGCGCGATGCTCGCTGGTGCTTCTAGCGCGGTGTCTCCTCTGGACTGGTGCGCAGTCTTCTCCCAGTGCATATGAGCGGTGACCGTAACATTATATGGCCGAGAAATGAAGATAAAGTTGTAATGCAAGTCCCTTAAGTGATTTCAAGAATCTGTACTGGTTGTTTTACGCCTAAAAATTACTCTGAATACACGCGTTTTAGCCATTTTTAACTCTTCTAAAAATACAGTTTAAAAACTTAATCCGAAATCAAAAGCACTTTCAAGCGCGGCTCCAGAGGAAGGGCGCAGGGGGACGATAGCCCCTTCCGAGCCCAAATTTTACTTCTTATTTCTTTGTAGGGAATATTAATATGTTATCTTAAATACTTTCGTTAATGTGCTAAACTCTTCTTTCAATAAAAATTTGTTCGAAAATACTAAATGTCAGTATTTGAGACCGTATATTTTGTGAATATCCCAAGGGCAATGTCATGATTATTAACTGCATCCTCCTGTGTGTGAGAGCCCTGCACGAGAGGTGTTCCTGGAGACACCATTGAGCACTTTTAGGCCATCAGCGAACTCTTAAATGCTCTTCGTACGCAGACCCCACTGGGATATCTTGAGTAGTTACGTTGTTTTCCCTGGAGCTCTGCGCACCGCGTGTGTGCCCGGGTAGGCGGCGGCCTCAAGTGGGCGGGAGTGTTCATGTCGCCTACTCGTTAGGGACCGGAAACATTCGCGTGTTCAATGACCTCTAGGATGAACTTTATAGTTCTACGTACACTCAGTCAAATGCCACCTTCTCATTGGCTGCTGTCTTGTGAAGGTGTCCCAACGTAGGGACCTGTGATTCGATACAGCCACGGTTGAGTGTTGTTTCTCACTGGCCCAGAGTAGAGACCTGTACAATTCGCGGATTCATTTCGCGATAGGATAGAGTCCAAATACTTTTGGAATTATTTTGCTTCAGCGATTGGGCCACAGTTTAGCTGAAGGACTCTGGGCCAATGAAAAATCTTTAACAGAAGAATTAGCGAATCACGATCATTCCAGTCAACAGGTGTTACGAGTCGGTAACCAATCAGCAGATGTAATTTGCACGAGTGCGTAGAGGATCATGGTGTCTATCCTTTAGGGATTTGAAATCGCGAATTTTACAGGTCTCTCTAGCCCAGAGTCGTCCAGGTGGGTTGTGAGCCAATAGCAGAGGCAGCACCGAGGTATAACTATTTGAATTTCAGGCTGTCGTGAAATGAATCCGCGAATTTTTCCGGTCTCTACTACTCGTGTTTGTGGTCTCCGAACGACGCGGTGCGGAGCTGCTGGTTGGCTGGTCTCGCCCGCGCAAGGCGTCGCGGCGGCCTATCAGCGGCGGCCGGAAACCCCCGGCGTATCTCCACTCGCCGGCCGCAGCCCGACTCGATGTAGCACTGGTCTGCACCGGGCTGCACCGGGCTGTTCGTCTCTCTGCCGGCGGCAAGACCACCATCGAGGCGTTCGCTCGAACCCGCGCGGAAGCAACGACCGGGATACGACCCCAGGACCTCGGCAACGCAGAGCTGAAGACTCGAACATGGCACCGACTCGCGTCGCCAGTTTCCTCTTCAAACACAAGCTGACTGTGAGTGTTCTTCTCTCCGTTCGCGACAGTTCGGTTTCATTCACTTACTTATACCAATCTTTTTTTTTTTTGACGTGACAACGTCTAATAAATCGATGAACGCCGGCTGCACGCACGAAAAAGTGTCCCGTTACGCAAATTGTCCCGTTACGCTGTGTCCCGTTACGCTCATTGTACGCTAACGCCGCATCTATCTCTCTTCCACTCGATTGGAACATCCATCGATTTGACTTTTTCGAGGCACATTAAACTTGAAACAGTCCCATTCGTTTCCTGCTTTTCCTATCATCGTCCTATCTTTTAAAGAATAACACAGATTGGAAGAAGTTAAATAGCAAACATGTATAAAAGTTATAGTTAAATTAATCTCTTCGTTAAAGTAATAAACATATTTGAATTAATGAGTGCAAACAAAAGTAAATTTATCAATTAAATTGTAGATTTCATTTCACTGCTTCTTTGTATCCATACAAAATAGTGATGTCAATAAAAATGATTCAATTTTATTCATAAAAGTATGCAATCATTTCATCAATGTTTTGTTATGACGTTGTCACGTTAAACTATCGTCCGTAAACCGACTTTACAGAAAACCAAATTTTTTTTATTTAAACGTCTATTTCTACATAGCAGCAAATGCAACCTGAAAAAAAAATTTGTTGAATAAACATAATTTACTGTAAATGTAAAATGAATTGGATACCAATAATAAACATAAAAATTCTAGCAAACAGAATTTTACCATTTTGCTGAAACCAAACCTTAAGGGGTGAAAAAGGGTAATTAAGGTTCTTAGATAGTTATATCTCCGAATCTAATTACGTTGGCCTATAATAAAATATATTGGGTATCATTAGAGACCCGTGAATTTCGCGGATTCAATGACCTCCAGGATAGACTCCAATATCCTCTACACACTCGGGCAAATGCCAACTGTTCATTGGCTGTTGACTTGCGAGTCGTCTCGACTGGGTGGCCTGTGATTCGACACTTCTATGAGTGAGGGTCTCTTATTGGCCCTCAGTCCTCCAGATTAACAGAGAACCAATGGCAGAAGCAGCACTAAGGTGTATTCATTTGAATTTTAGCATAACACGAAATTAACCCGCGAATTTTTCAGGTCCCTAGGCATTGGGTGATCAGAGCCTACGTGCGGTGTGTGTGTCGTTATGATCCGTGAAATTTGCGTCTAAGGGCGAGCAACCACTGAACAGCATGGCTCCCACAAGGGTAGGGCTGGGTGGACCCCTGGATCCAGTCCCGTTTATATATTATATATTATATATATACATATTCCCTGTGGTTAGTTTAAAGTAAAATAATTGTATAAATAAAGCTTAGTTTGGACTTATAAAACAGAAACCATAATTATACCCTGTATTTTCAGGATAAATAACATACTAAAAAGAGTGTAGGTAAGAAATAACCATGCAATTATAATTAGAGACCCGTGAATTTCGCGGATTCATTTCGTGTTATGCTAAGATTCAAATAATTATACCTTAGTGCTGCTTCTGTCATTGGTTCACTGTTGATCTGGAGGACTGAGGGCCAATTAGAGACCCTCACTCATAGAAGTGTCGAATCACAGGCCACCCAGTCGAGACGACTCGCAAGTCAACAGCCAATGAACAGTTGGCATTTGCCCGAGTGTGTAGAGGATATTGGAGTCTATCCTGGAGGTCATTGAATCCGCGAAATTCACGGGTGCTAATTATAATTAAGGACTGGAAAAATTCGTGGTTTGACTGACCTCAAGGATATACTCCACGATCCTCTATGTACGCGGGAGTATTACACCAGCTCATTGGCTACTGACTCGTGACACCTGCCAACTGGGATGCTTATGATTCGATACTTCTTACGTCGAGGGTCATTCATTGGCTCACAGTCCTTCAGGCAAACTGTGTTCCAATCACTGAAGCGGCAATAAGTTACACGCACTTGGATTCTAGCCTATCGCGAAATGAACCCGCGAATTTTTCCTGTCTCTAATTATAATGTAGCACGTGAATGTGAAATTTTGAGGGTGGGGGGGGGGGGGGGGTTGTATCAGATCCTGGGCCCCGGGCCCGTAATCGAATGTGGAGGCCATGCTGAATATTGTAGAATAAGTTATCTGGACAGTAAGACATGTCTATTTTGATTCATTGATATTCAAAAAAATTTATTTCTTGTATTTTATTTCCATGTTTCAAGCATTTAAAATTTATGTGAATTTATTTCGTTAACGATTCGAACTAAAGATGCAGAACAAAATTTCGTGTCGTCGATGTTCCCAAAAGCGTGCCCGCTTCATACTTGGTTTAAAAACACCGTAACAACTAATTCGCTTCATACCACCAACGTGGGGTATGACGTAGAACCGGCGCGATAAATACCATTCGTAATGTGTTTGTTTTCACCAATGAAGGTTACTATGAGGTCGGCGCATCTGGGATGTCAAGATATCCACGTGGAAAGACTAAATGGCAGGCAACGTCCATCCAAGTTTTACTTGCACTCATAGACAAGAGTACGTTTATATATGAATCGGCACATGCTAAAAGGGCCTCAGTCACAAAAAAAATGCAAATGTTGAGTTAAGCATGAAAATCGCATGTTAGAGGATAGCTTCTACTATCTATGCTAAAAGGGATTGAGTCACACGCGCGGGTTAGCTAATATCAGCTAGGGAAATTCTTAACGTAGGTGAGCTAAAAGGGTTGCTTGGAGACAGATTTATTCGTTTTTCTCAAAACTGTGTTGCTTGGACTGAGGCCCTTTTAGCATGTTCCGATTCATGTATCGTCAACTTCATTCATTTGGGGGGGGGGGGGGGGGAGGGGGGTTCACGAAGCCAGATTATTTACGAGGGCTTTGAATCCATTTGCCCATTTTGAAAATAACATTTTATTGGATTTTTCCAGAAGAAGGCAAAGCTTATCTTATGGCCGCTATTTTGAGCAGGAAAAATGTCTAATCGTTGCCTGATAACGGGTCAGTTAGTTTGGATTCACTTTTGCCAACATAAGCTCCATTTGATATGTCCACTATCCACGTGGACAGCTACATGTGCGTTTAGCGCTCCAAACGGGAGCACGCGCGGCCATTCTGTCCTTCGATCCGAAATCCAATTACCGTGACCCACACACAATCTAGGGAAAGCCCTCTGACGTTGCACCAGTATAAGCCGGGGCTACACCGTCTTTACTGGTGTGAACCGAAGCTCGTACGTTTCCACTCTGTTGCTACCGGCGCAACAGTGTCATAGCAGTAGTAGGTGTATTTCTATTGGTCAGCTGGAACCATTTTAAGTCACTTCGATTGATCAGGTTACCACAAGATAGCATCTATTGTGGTTGCTGCCTCATACGTAGAGACCTGTAAAATTCGCGATTTCAAATCCCTAAAGGATAGACTCCATGATCCTCTATGCACTCGTGCAAATTACATCTGCTGATTGGTTACCGACTCGTAACACCTGTTGACTGGAATGATCGTGATTCGCTAATTCTTCTGTTAAAGATTTTTCATTGGCCCATAGTCCTTCAGATAAACTGTGGCCCAATCACTGAAGCAAAATAATGTCAAAAGTATTTGGACTATATCCTATCGCGAAATGAATCCGCGAATTTTACAGGTCTCTACTCATACGTGTTTATTTTAGTAACGACTGAAAAACAACCACCAATATTTGCAATCTATTTCAAAACGGAGCAATCTAAAATATGAATACGTTTCGAAAACATAACTATATGAAATAGGGAAAGTAGATCGAGATGAAAAGTTTTGTAATAGACAATAAGAGCATTCAAAACACTTAAAATATGAGTATTTCAGGTAGGAATTGGTTGTAATGCTTGAAAGGAATTTTTTTACACTTTTATAATTTATTTAATATCAAGTGTTGTAAATCATTATCTTATATTTACGACGGATTACAAAAATAACGTCCTTATAGACATGGATTCTCGCACTATGTCAGTACTAATCCATCGTTATGTATATCCAGTTGGGTTGGTTAATCTACATTCGGCGGCCAATACAATAGCGCAACGAATTTTCTTTCAACTATGTTCAAACCAGTTTATGATTCCATATCACGCCTTACCTGTAAGGGTACAACTATTAGCTTGCCTCAACAATTGGCAGCTGAAAAAATTAATATTCATAACTATCATAAGGTAAAACTTATTATTCCTGAATGTATTTGTACACTGGAAATAAGAAGTCTTAAAAGCCTAAAAACATATATTTATCATACATTAGGTGTACGTGTACTTTTGTAAGGAATAATTAGCTACTTGGCGTGATAAAAAACTTACTTTAATTTTGCATGCAAATATTGAACAGAAATAAAGTAATAAAAGGACTGGACCGATATTTTAAATAGGCACGGCTGGTACAGAATAAATTCAATCAAATTGAAAATTTTAAATAAATACTCAGATTCAATATTAATCTAAACACGTGTATAAAATTTATTAATTTAGTAAAATAATCAAGATGAATTAAATTCATTATGAAAATCAATTAATGTGCTGAATGTTTATTCTAATTTATAAATTTTAATTATTTTCAAATAATAATTAATAATTTATAATACAAATAAATTATGCACACAGGAACATAAAATTATATAAGTTCACTTAAAAAGTTTATAAACACAATTTCTATCACTATTATTTACAGTAAATGTTATGGACCAGTATTCAATATCAATCTCTGAAGTATAATATTTTAAACACATATATGTTTTTATTGGAATGTAGCTTTTTTTGGTTTGGTATGCATACTTTTTTTTATCCTTTCAAATTTCGTTGCATGGTGCACGCCTATCATATAAATTCATTCTCGTATTTTTTTCATAACGCGCCTAAAGTAAGTATAACTTCAAGAAGTGAAATATATAATTTGCACTGCCCATTCCTTAAGCTCATAAACCCCGCACGCTACGAATTCTGACAGATGCATGAATGGATAATACGTTTTGTATTGGTTGTAACTTGAAATTACTCTTTACTATGACTATTTTAATAAATCAAGTCTTTCGAGTGTGTCATCCACATTAAGCACAAGCAAATATACCGAGTAGATTGAGTAAATCGAAACACAAGGAAGGTCTCTGTCTAGATGAGATTTCGAGAAAATCCACCCCTTGAAGTATAATTTAATTATTCTTGATGAAATTTCGCCGTTGCGTATTTTGTACTTTCTTCCTCTCCATGGCAACGGACTACGTCATTGTTGATGCCTTCTGCGTATCCATGGCGACGGATTTTGCAACGGCAGTGGCGTACCCGCGAAGAGGGGCGTGTATAATGAGCATTGCGAGGGTGTTCTGCCTGTGAACTGCCGTGGCGAGTAGGATTCGTAAACGGGAAATCCGGGTCTCGAAAGTACCGGGAATTCCCGGTGTATTTGATATAGTAAAAAATCTGGGAATTTAAAATTGATTCCCGGTTCTTTCGATACTTTCGGGACTCGACGTCGACAGCATAAAACATCGTTTGTATTGCTCGCTAAGGTTCCTTCCACTTGCTTCTCTCCTGTGGTTTGGCGAGCGATGAAGGCGGGCGAGAGGAGAGAGTGCGCTTCAGTCTCCAGTCGGTGTTCGAACTGCTGTGTGTCTGTGGGCGTCGCGCCAATATCCTCTCTTGTAGTTTGTTGTGAATAGAAGAAATGCTATTTTAAGTTAATAATTCCGTGACTTTGCATTCGTTAAAACGATTATTTGTTTAATTTTTTCCCTTCCAAATTTAAAGACTGAGAGTAAGACTAAGAATAAAGTGATTTTTTCTCTTTAGAAGGTATTTTTGTGATAAAAAGAACTGTAATACAAATGTTTATCTTTTAACATTCGGTCACTAAAACGTGTTTAATAGTTCAAAACTAACAATACCTACTTCAATCATCGACTGCTGCACCCTTAATCAAAAAAAAAACTGTTACCGGGAATTCTCTGTACCTTTGAAGAATAGTGCCGAGATTCCCGGCTCTGAAAATCGGGTCACGGTTCCGAATAGCCCAGTAGCGAAGCCAGCAAATAAACAACTGGGAACAGCCGTCCCAGTCATCGGTTATCATCCTCCCACGCCAACAGCTGCAGCTGCCTGTGTCTGGAGGAAGTCTGTCTGCCGACAGCTGAACATCTGCGGCGCATCTCTCCCGGCTTGCTCGCCGCTCCCACTGCGATGTCACACGCACCAGCTTCTAAGTGGAGGTGGCGTCACGCACCAGCTTCTAAGAGGAGGTGGCGTCACGTACCAGCTTCTAAGTGGAGGTGGCGTCACGTACCAGCTTCTAAGTGGAGGTGGCGTCACGTACCAGCTTCTAAGTGGAGGTGGCGTCACGTACCAGCTTCTAAGTGGAGGTGACGTCACGTACCAGCTTCTAAGTGGAGGTAGCGTCACGTACCAGCTTCTAAGTGGAGGTGACGTCACGTACCAGCTTCTAAGTGGAGTGACGTCACGTACCAGCTTCTAAGTGGAGGTGGCGTCACGTACCAGCTTCTAAGTGGAGGTGACGTCACGTACCAGCTTCTAAGTGGAGGTGGCGTCACGTACCAGCTTCTAAGTGGAGGTGGCGTCACGTACCAGCTTCTAAGTGGAGGTGACGTCACGTACCAGCTTCTAAGTGGAGGTGGCGTCACGTACCAGCTTCTAAGTGGAGGTGACGTCACGTACCAGCTTCTAAGTGGAGGTGGCGTCACGTACCAGCTTCTAAGTGGAGGTGGCGTCACGTACCAGCTTCTAAGTGGAGGTGTGGTCACGTACCAGCTTCTAAGTGGAGGTGGCGTCACGCACCAGCTTCTAAGAGGAGGTGGCGTCACGTACCAGCTTCTAAGTGGAGGTGGCGTCACGTACCAACTTCTAAGAGGAGGTGGCGTCACGTACCAGCTTCTAAGTGGAGGTGACGTCACGTACCAGCTTCTAAGTGGAGGTGGCGTCACGTACCAGCTTCTAAGTGGAGGTGGCGTCACGTACCAGCTTCTAAGTGGAGTGACGTCACGTACCAGCTTCTAAGTGGAGGTGGCGTCACGTACCAGCTTCTAAGTGGAGGTGACGTCACGTACCAGCTTCTAAGTGGAGGTGGCGTCACGTACCAGCTTCTAAGAGGAGGTGGCGTCACGTACCAGCTTCTAAGTGGAGGTGGCGTCACGTACCAGCTTCTAAGTGGAGGTGGCGTCACTTAACGACAGCAATTGATAATTCTTTTAAGTTTTTCTTTAAGTTGGGTATATATCTCCGCGGACCAATGATTAATTGTTTGACAAGGTGTAATTTATTGTGGTTTAGAAATTTTATTGTAAAATGTATGTATAAGCGTGGTAGCAAAAGCAAGGGTTGCGTAATGTGCACGAAAATACTTTTAAGATAGAAATTATGCAGCCTACATTTACTGAAACTGACTTAACTGGATGCTTGAGTGAAATAACTTGAGTGAATGATGTTGTCGACATCGCGGAGGTTAGAGACGATGAGACTGGATTGGAGCATTCACGGAAACAGAAGTGTCCCGAAATAGATAAAGCGTATCGATTCACGGCAACGTCCTCTTCGTTCCCCTCTTACTGAAATCTGAGTTCGACCCCACCTGGAACCGAACCCCAACAGCATATATGTGAGGCAAGTGATTTGAACAGTTTTTTTTAAATGTTTAGTTCATTGGCGATTTTTCATCACTAACAAGCCAGGTTTATTGAATATTAATTGTTGTATATTAGTTTTTTTGACGTCATAACGTCTTATAAATCGATGAACACCGGCTGCACGCACGAAAAATTGTCACGTTCCGCCTGAGCCGAGCGTGCAAGAACCGGCCAACCACCGTGCGAGAAAATCTTCTTTAATATCAAACAGGTTAAGGCGGGCTTTTTAACTAATTGTTCGTGATTATATTTAAACAAATTATTTAAATTAAATTTTTCAAAAACTGTAAATAATATTTGAAAATTAAAAAGTATGCAATTTTTCATCAATGTTTTCTTATGACGTTATCACGTAAAATTATCGTCCGTAAACCAACGTTACAGACAAACCCCCCCCCCCTTTTTTTTTAAATATAGACTACCTATATATTTTCGTTGGATTTATCGTATTAGTAACCAATTTTAGACTGTAAAAGTTCACACATATGCGTTACTCGGGAATCGAACCCGGGAACCCTCGCATCGATAGCTCCAACCCACCAACGTGGCCCATCCCGAAGGAAACCCAAAAAGATAGACTGGACGGTTGAGTTGGTCCGGAATAACAAAATTAGGACTCTGTTTATATTTTTATTTAAATATAGCTTTCTTACATTTTATTCCCATCTGTTGTAAAATTTTTGTTTGGTATTAAATTATTTGTTTAAGTATTCTTTGTATTAGTATTATATTTTTGTACTTTTTTTCGCGAAGGCTGCAGCCCGTAAATTACCGTGAAGTTGTGTTTTTGTATATTAACTTCAAGTCCATGTCATGCCGCAAATCTTGTGTGATTAAACATGCTCAGGGCAGTAATATATTATTTTATTTCTGGTATCATCCTGTCCGGTTTTGGTTTCATAGTTTCCACGTTTTCTAGACATCATAGGCGACTGCGTACCCTGACTCGTGGTCGGAGTACCTCGAGCTACTCCTCAAGCCCACGGACTTGCGGTCTCTCGCCAGATAAACCGTCTGTGTTCGCGGGCTGCTCTTCTTGGAATAAGTCTGTCTGCTGGACAGCCCAGCTCTTCTCTGCTGGTGAATGCATGAGTGGCGAGTTTATTTTTATCAACTGACAGTTAACTGAAGAAAAAAAATTGGTTGTCTGTAAAGCCGGTTTACGGACGATAATTTAACGTGACGTCACAACAAAACATTTATGAAATCATTGCATACTTTTATGAATAAAATTTAATAATTTTTATTGAATTATCACTATTTCGTATGGATACAAAGAAGGAGTGAAATGAAATATACAACTTAATTGATAAATTTACTTTTATTTGCACTCATTAATTCAAATATGTTTATTACTTTAACGAAGAGATTATTTTAACTATAACTTTTATACATGTTTGCTATTTAACTTCTTCCAATCTGTGTTATTCTGTTAAAGATAGGACGATGATAGGAAAATTAGGGAAACGAATTGCAGTGTTTCAAGTTTAATGTGCCTCGAAAAAAGTCAAATCGATGGTTGTTCCAATCGAGTGGAAGAGAGAGAGATGCAGCGCAAGCGTACAATGAGCATAACGGGACAATGTTCGTTACGGGACACTTTTTCTTGCGTGACGCCGCATTCATCGATTTATTAGACGTTGTCACGTCAATAAATAAATTCTGATACTTCTGACTTGACAAAGATGCTTATGATTAATAAACCTTTTTAATGAGAATTGCATAGTGCATTATCTACACTGTAATTAAAAATAAATAATAATTAGTCTGTATTAAATATACCCACGCTACAAAGAAAACACTCCTAATAGTTGATGCAAACTATTGCTAACAACTCTTCAAAGTTTTGTATATTAAAATAATATGTGCAACCCATAAAATATTGGTATTAATGTAATTTTGTCTAACTTGTGAACGTTACCTTGAAAAACAACTACTGTATAAAGCTTCTTGCTTGTTTCATGGTTTCGACATGCTCTGTTGCAACCATCTTCAAGGGGCGACTGATAGCCGGCTGGGATGGCGATTGTTTTCATCCTAAATTAGAGTCTGCAGAGTAGTGTTTGGTCTAATTGGGTGATATTGATTGGTGGAGGGGTCTGGCCAATCAAGTTTCAGGTGTAGCAGTATGGGCCTGGGCTAGTTCTTGAATGATAACCATTAATAGCTCTGTTTTAATAGAATGTTCAGATATTACTTTATCTTTATCCATCTTCTGTGTCTAAACTGCAAAATTATAAAATATATTTTTGTATTTTTTTAAATCAGTGGGTGTAATTTTTTTTTACGCTGTTTGTTTCGTGGTTTTGATAAATAATGTTTTTATTAAGTATTTAAGATGTTTCTCTGAAAGAAATGAGATAGTTGTGCACACTCCCCGGCTGGCAGCAGTCATGCAAGTGAACACGAGAACAGAAGCGGGGATAGTTGTGCACACTCCCCGGCTGGAAGCAGTCATGCAAGTGAACACGTGAACAGAGGCGGGGATAGTTGTGCACACTCCCCGGCTGGAAGCAGTCATGCAAGTGAACACTTGAACAGAGGCGGGGATAGTTGTGCACACTCCCCGGCTGGCAGAAGTCATGCAAGTGAACACGAGAACAGAAGCGGGGATAGTTGTGCACACTCCCAGGCTGGCAGCAGTCATGCAAGTGAACACTTGAACAGAGGCGAGGATAGTTGTGCACACTCCCCGGCTGGCAGAAGTCATGCAAGTGAACACGAGAACAGAAGCGGAGATAGTTGTGCACACTCCCCGGCTGGCAGCAGTCATGCAAGTGAACACGTGCTCAGAAGCGGAGATAGTTGTGCACACTCCCCGGCTGGAAGTGGTCATGAAAGTGAACACGTCATCAGAAGCGGAGACAGTTGTGCACACTCCCCGGCTGGAAGCAGTCATGCAAGTGAACACGTGATCAGAAGCGGAGATAGTTGTGCACACTCCCCGGCTGGAAGTGGTCATGCGAGTGAACACGTGATCAGAAGCGGAGATAGTTGTGCACACTCCCCGGCTGGCAGCGGTCATGCAAGTGAACACTTGAACAGAGGCGGGGATAGTTGTGCACACTCCCCGGCTGGAAGCAGTCATGCAAGTGAACACGTGAACAGAAGCGGGGATAGTTGTGCACACTCCCCGGCTGGAATTGGTCATGCGAGTGAACACGTGATCAGAAGCGGAGATAGTTGTGCACACTCCCCGGCTGGCAGAAGTCATGCAAGTGAATACGAGAACAGAAGCGGGGATAGTTGTGCACACTCCCCGGCTGGAAGCAGTCATGCAAGTGAACACTTGAACAGAGGCGGGGATAGTTGTGCACACTCCCCGGCTGGAAGCAGTCATGCAAGTGAACACGTGATCAGAAGCGGGGATAGTTGTGCACACTCCCCGGCTGGAAGCAATCATGCAAGTGAACACTTGAACAGAGGCGGGGATAGTTGTGCACACTCCCCGGCTGGAAGCAGTCATGCAAGTGAACACGTGATCAGAAGCGGGGATAGTTGTGCACACTCCCCGGCTGGAAGCAATCATGCAAGTGAACACTTGAACAGAGGCGGGGATAGTTGTGCACACTCCCCGGCTGGAAGTGGTCATGCGAGTGAACACGTGATCAGAAGCGGAGATAGTTGTGCACACTCCCCGGCTGGCAGAAGTCATGCAAGTGAACACGAGAACAGAAGCGGGGATAGTTGTGCACACTCCCCGGCTGGAAGCAGTCATGCAAGTGAACACTTGAACAGAGGCGGGGATAGTGTGCACACTCCCCGGCTGGAAGCAGTCATGCAAGTGAACACGTGATCAGAAGCGGGGATAGTTGTGCACACTCCCCGGCTGGAAGCAATCATGCAAGTGAACACAAGATCAGAAGCGGGGATAGTTGTGCACACTCCCCGGCTGGAAGCAGTCATGCAAGTGAACACGTGATCAGAAGCGGGGATAGTTGTGCACACTCCCCGGCTGGAAGCAATCATGCAAGTGAACACTTGAACAGAGGCGGGGATAGTTGTGCACACTCCCCGGCTGGAAGTGGTCATGCGAGTGAACACGTGATCAGAAGCGGAGATAGTTGTGCACACTCCCCGGCTGGCAGAAGTCATGCAAGTGAACACGAGAACAGAAGCGGGGATAGTTGTGCACACTCCCCGGCTGGAAGCAGTCATGCAAGTGAACACTTGAACAGAGGCGGGGATAGTGTGCACACTCCCCGGCTGGAAGCAGTCATGCAAGTGAACACGTGATCAGAAGCGGGGATAGTTGTGCACACTCCCCGGCTGGAAGCAATCATGCAAGTGAACACAAGATCAGAAGCGGGGATAGTTGTGCACACTCCCCGGCTGGAAGCAGTCATGCAAGTGAACACGAGATCAGAAGCGGGGATAGTTGTGCACACTCCCTGGCTGGAAGCAGTCATGAAGAGAACACGTGAACAGAAGCGGGGATAGTTGTGCACACTCCCTGGCTGGAAGCAGTCATGCAAGTGAACACGTGATCAGAAGCGGGGATAGTTGTGCACACTCCCCGGCTGGAAGCAGTCATGCAAGTGAACACGTGATCAGAAGCGGGGATAGTTGTGCACACTCCCTGGCTGGAAGCAGTCATGCAAGTGAACACTTGAACAGAAGCGGGGATAGTTGTGCACACTCCCCGGCTGGAACCAGTCATGCAAGTGAACACTTGAACAGAAGCGGGGATAGTTGTGCACACTCCCTGGCTGGAAGCAGTCATGCAAGTGAACACGTGATCAGAAGCGGAGATAGTTGTGCACACTCCCTGGCTGGAAGCAGTCATGCAAGTGAACACGTGAACAGAAGCGGGGATAGTTGTGCACACTCCCTGGCTGGAAGTGGTCATGCAAGTGAACACGTGATCAGAAGCGGGGATAGTTGTGCACACTCCCCGGCTGGAAGCAGTCATGCAAGTGAACACGTGAACAGAAGCGGGGATAGTTGTGCAAACTCCCTGGCTGGAAGTGGTCATGCAAGTGAACACGTGAACAGAAGCGGGGATAGTTGTGCACACTCCCCGGCTGGAAGCAGTCATGCAAGTGAACACGAGATCAGGAGCGGGAATAGTTGTGCACACTCCCTGGCTGGAAGCAGTCATGAAGTGAACACGTGAACAGAAGCGGGGATAGTTGTGCACACTCCCTGGCTGGAAGCAGTCATGCAAGTGAACACGTGATCAGAAGTGGGGATAGTTGTGCACACTCCCCGGCTGGAAGCAGTCATGCAAGTGAACACGTGATCAGAAGCGGGGATAGTTGTGCACACTCCCTGGCTGGAAGCAGTCATGCAAGTGAACACGTGATCAGAAGCGGAGATAGTTGTGCACACTCCCTGGCTGGAAGCAGTCATGCAAGTGAACACGTGAACAGAAGCGGGGATAGTTGTGCACACTCCCTGGCTGGAAGTGGTCATGCAAGTGAACACGTGATCAGAAGCGGGGATAGTTGTGCACACTCCCCGGCTGGAAGCAGTCATGCAAGTGAACACGTGAACAGAAGCGGGGATAGTTGTGCACACTCCCCGGCTGGAAGCAGTCATGCAAGTGAACACGAGATCAGAAGCGGGGATAGTTGTGCACACTCCCTGGCTGGAAGTGGTCATGCAAGTGAACACGTGAACAGAAGCGGGGATAATTGTTCACACTCCCTGGCTGGAAGCAGTCATGAAGTGAACACGTGAACAGAAGCGGGGATAGTTGTGCACACTCCCCGGCTGGAAGCAGTCATGCAAGTGAACACGTGAACAGAAGCGGGGATAGTTGTGCACACTCCCCGGCTGGAAGCAGTCATGCAAGTGAACACGAGATCAGAAGCGGGGATAGTTGTGCACACTCCCTGGCTGGAAGTGGTCATGCAAGTGAACACGTGAACAGAAGCGGGGATAGTTGTTCACACTTCCTGGCTGGAAGCAGTCATGAAGTGAACACGTGAACAGAAGCGGGGATAGTTGTGCACACTCCCTGGCTGGAAGCAGTCATGCAAGTGAACACGAGATCAGAAGCGGGGATAGTTGTGCACACTCCCCGGCTGGAAGCAGTCATGCAAGTGAACACTTGACCAGAGGCGGGGATAGTTGTGCACACTCCCCGGCTGGCAGAAGTCATGCAAGTGAACACGAGAACAGAAGCGGGGATAGTTGTGCACACTCCCCGGCTGGCAGCAGTCATGCAAGTGAACACTTGAACAGAGGCGGGGATAGTTGTGCACATTCCCTGGCTGGAAGCAGTCATGCAAGTGAACACGTGATCAGAAGCGGAGATAGTTGTGCACACTCCCTGGCTGGAAGCAGTCATGCAAGTGAACACGTGAACAGAAGCGGGGATAGTTGTGCACACTCCCTGGCTGGAAGTGGTCATGCAAGTGAACACGTGATCAGAAGCGGGGATAGTTGTGCACACTCCCCGGCTGGAAGCAGTCATGCAAGTGAACACTTGAACAGAGGCGGGGATAGTTGTGCACACTCCCCGGCTGGAAGCAGTCATGCAAGTGAACACGAGATCAGAAGCGGGGATAGTTGTGCACACTCCCTGGCTGGAAGTGGTCATGCAAGTGAACACGTGATCAGAAGCGGGGATAGTTGTGCACACTCCCTGGCTGGAAGAAGTCATGCAAGTAAACACGTGATCAGAAGCGGGGATAGTTGTGCACACTCCCTTGGCTGGAAGCAATCATGCAAGTGAACACGTGATCAGAAGCGGGGATAGTTGTGCACACTCCCTGGCTGGAAGCAGCCATGCAAGTGAACACGAGATCAGAAGCGGGGATAGTTGTGCACACTCCCTGGCTGGAAGCAGTCATGAAGTGAAAACGTGAACAGAAGCGGGGATAGTTGTGCACACTCCCTGGCTGGAAGCAGTCATGCAAGTGAACACGTGATCAAAAGTGGGGATAGTTGTGCACACTCCCCGGCTGGCAGCGGTCATGCAAGTGAACACGTGATCAGAAGCGGGGATAGTTGTGCACACTCCCCGGCTGGAAGCAATCATGCAAGTGAACACGAGATCAGAAGCGGGGATAGTTGTGCACACTCCCCGGCTGGAAGCAGTCATGCAAGTGAACACGAGATCAGAAGCGGGGATAGTTGTGCACACTCCCTGGCTGGAAGCAGTCATGAAGTGAACACGTGAACAGAAGCGGGGATAGTTGTGCACACTCCCCGGCTGTAAGCAGTCATGCAAGTGAACACTTGATCAGAAGCGGGGATAGTTGTGCACACTCCCCGGCTGGAAGCAATCATGCAAGTGAACACGAGATCAGAAGCGGGGATAGTTGTGCACACTCCCCGGCTGGAAGCAGTCATGCAAGTGAACACGAGATCAGAAGCGGGGATAGTTGTGCACACTCCCTGGCTGGAGGCAGTCATGAAGTGAACACGTGAACAGAAGCGGGGATAGTTGTGCACACTCCCTGGCTGGAAGCAGTCATGCAAGTGAACACGTGATCAGAAGCGGGGATAGTTGTGCACACTCCCCGGCTGGCAGCGGTCATGCAAGTGAACACGTGATTAGAAGCGGGGATAGTTGTGCACACTCCCCGGCTGGAAGCAATCATGCAAGTGAACACGAGATCAGAAGCGGGGATAGTTGTGCACACTCCCCGGCTGGAAGCAGTCATGCAAGTGAACACGAGTTCAGAAGCGGGGATAGTTGTGCACACTCCCTGGCTGGAAGCAGTCATGAAGTGAACACGTGAACAGAAGCGGGGATAGTTGTGCACACTCCCCGGCTGGAAGCAGTCATGCAAGTGAACACGTGAACAGAAGCGGTGATAGTTGTGCACACTCCCCGACTGGAAGCAGTCATGCAAGTGAACACGTGAACCGAAGCGGGGATAGTTGTGCACACTCCCCGGCTGGAAGCAGTCATGCAAGTGAACACGTGATCAGAAGAGGGGATAGTTGTGCACACTCCCCGGCTGGAAGCAGTCATGCAAGTGAACACGTGAACAGAAGCGGGGATAGTTGTGCACACTCCCCGGCTGGCAGCGGTCATGCAAGTGAACACGTGATCAGAAGCGGGGATAGTTGTGCACACTCCCCGGCTGGAAGCAGTCATGCAAGTGAACACGTGAACAGAAGCGGGGATAGTTGTGCACACTCCTCGGCTGGAAGCGGTCATGCAAGTGAACACGTGATCAGAAGCGGGGATAGTTGTGCACACTCCCTGGCTGGAAGCAGTCATCAAGTGAACATGTGAACAGAAGCGGGGATAGTTGTGCACACTCCCTGGCTGGAAGCAGTCATGCAAGTGAACACGTGATCAGAAGCGGGGATAGTTGTGCACACTCCCCGGCTGGCAGCGGTCATGCAAGTGAACACGTGATTAGAAGCGGGGATAGTTGTGCACACTCCCCGGCTGGAAGCATTCATGCAAGTGAACACGAGATCAGAAGCGGGGATAGTTGTGCACACTCCCCGGCTGGAAGCAGTCATGCAAGTGAACACGAGATCAGAAGCGGGGATAGTTGTGCACACTCCCTGGCTGGAAGCAGTCATGAAGTGAACACGTGAACAGAAGCGGGGATAGTTGTGCACACTCCCCGGCTGGAAGCAGTCATGCAAGTGAACACGTGAACAGAAGCGGGGATAGTTGTGCACACTCCCCGGCTGGAAGCAGTCATGCAAGTGAACACGTGAACAGAAGCGCGGATAGTTGTGCACACTCCCCGGCTGGAAGCAGTCATGCAAGTGAACACGTGAACAGAAGCGGGGATAGTTGTGCACACTCCCCTGCTGGAAGCAGTCATGCAAGTGAACACGTGAACAGAAGCGGGGATAGTTGTGCACACTCCCCGGCTGGAAGCAGTCATGCAAGTGAACACGTGAACAGAAGCGGGGATAGTTGTGCACACTCCCCGGCTGGAAGCAGTCATGCAAGTGAACACGTGAACAGAAGCGGGGATAGTTGTTTACACTCCCCGGCTGGAAGCAGTCATGCAAGTGAACACGTGAACAGAAGCGGGGATAGTTGTGCACACTCCCCGGCTGGAAGCAGTCATGCAAGTGAACACGTGAACAGAAGCGGGGATAGTTGTGCACACTCCCCGGCTGGAAGCAGTCATGCAAGTGAACACGTGAACAGAACCGGGGATAGTTGTGCACACTCCCCGGCTGGAAGCAGTCATGCAAGTGAACACGTGAACAGAAGCGGGGATAGTTGTGCACACTCCCCTGCTGGAAGCAGTCATGCAAGTGAACACGTGAACAGAAGCGGGGATAGTTGTGCACACTCCCCGGCTGGAAGCAGTCATGCAAGTGAACACGTGAACAGAAGCGGGGATAGTTGTGCACACTCCTCGGCTGGAAGCGGTCATGCAAGTGAACACGAGATCAGAAGCGGGGATAGTTGTGCACACTCCCCGGCTGGAAGCAGTAATGTAAGCGTGCGTGGCGGGTGCCAGGGTCGGTGATTGGGTGGAAGATGCTCGAAGGTCAAGCTGGCAGGGTATTGGCTCGGGCTGAGCGGCGTGGGTTTGTGTGGGCAAATGAGAGTAGAGGTTTGAGTGGCTCGTGGGGTGACATGTTGTGTCCGGACCTGCTTTTTGAGGGGAGAAAACCGTTAAATTCTTCCGGAGAATGGGGTGGCTGAAGTACTATCATGACATAATTGTGCTAGGGCTTCATAGTTTTTAAATGTTTGTTAGTTTAATTATGGTTATCTAGTAGAGGCTTTGAGGAGTGTCTGTTAAAAATGTGCCTTGTCTATCCTTGATACAGTTGTGAAAAATAGAAAGAAAGATACAATAAAACGCAAATGGAACATAGCAATTTTATTGTCTGACTACGAGAAAGTTACAAACAAAATAATTAAATATTTACTAACTTATGACACTGTCGCGAACATAAACTAGCTCTCATTTGCCTGCCTTTTTTAGCTTCCGCAAATAAATATTACAACTTACAATAAAACCAAACAAAAGGCTTAAATACATTGAGTAACACAAACTAAAATGGTTTGAAAAGATATGAATCATTATTTTTGTTGCCTTGGCCTAGGCTACATTGATATATATAGAATCTTATTTTCTTGATTTATTTTCATTTACTTTAGTTTACTAAAACTGATTCTATTCAGTTTCTGAATTATTTTTCGGTTCGTAAGTTTAAACGGATCGCTTGTTTGTAATTTTAGGATGCGCGCGACAGTATTTTGTTCTTGACAGATCTTTTTTTTTAATTTATGGCTTTACTGATAAGCCGTAAACATTGCGTTGAAGTATTTAAATATTTGTTATTCAAATGTTATTATCTCTTTTGGAGTATCCTTATGTTTTACGCCCAGCCGATATTATTTCTTTAGTCATGAATTTTAAGGTGTGTTAATTCGGCGAGGCAGCTGTTAGTGGTTTTGATTTGTTATGCTTTACTCTTGTAGAAGTATTAAAAATCAAATAATTTTTTTTGAGATTGCATGTTAATGCTTTTTTTTTTTTCATTTTCATTTAAATAAAGAGCTGCAATTTCCGTCGAGGGTTGTATGCTTCTCAGGTGTGTCTTGACCAGAAAACTAGAGCTAGTGTGTATGCGTATCCTGGCGTTCGTAAATTGTTATACTAGCGTGATATATGTGTAACTATTCAGACGTTGCTGTTAAGTCTCTCCCCTTTATCAGACCACCGGCCTTGCTTGGTAGTGTTTATTCATCAGGTGTTATGGAGAGACCGGAAAAATTCGCGAATTCATTTCGCGATAGGCTAAAATACAAATAGTTATACCTCAGTGCTGCCTCTGCTATTGGCTCACAACTCACCTGGATGACTCTGGGCCAATGAGTAACACCTGACCAAAGCTTTATCGAATCACAGGCTGCTACGATGGGACGTCTCACAAGACATCAGCCAATGAGTGCGTGGCATTTGACCGAGTGTACGTAGAACTATGGAGTTCATCCTGGAGGTCATTGAACCCGCGAATTTTTCCGGTCCCTAGTTATGAACTGTCCAGCTGCTATTGAGCAATAGGCCCTAAGGCCGGAATTACAATATTCCGTCACCCCCGTCCGTCACGTGACCTGTTAGCCAATCGGAGGGCTCGAATGAAGTCCATCCGTGGGCCTGTCAAAAATTTGGCGAACTCATACTTTTGACGGGCGGACGGATGGATTATATCTATGGTTTTAACTGCGACAGTCAATTGTCACAATTGTCGTTCAGATGAATGGCCCCCACAAGGGTGGGGCTGGGTGTAGCCCTGTTTATATATTATATATATACATACTCGCTGTGGTTATTTTAAAGTAAAATAATTGTATAGACAAAGCTTAGTTTGGACTTATAAAATAGTAACCACAATTTTACCCTGTATTTTCAGGTTAAATAACATCAGGCGCGTAGGAACCGGGGGGCGACCCAGGCGACTGCCCGGCCATAACATTTCATGGCCGGGCAAAGTGATGGTTTTGCCCGGCCATTGCATCAGATGAACAAGAGGCATTGTCTTCATTGCAATGCTAAGTGGTTTTGTGGGATTTTCTTGTCTGTGCGCTACTTTATTCTTAAAATAAATTAAGACTTTTCGATAAGTGTACAGGCACAATAAATACGGCAACTGTTCTTGTTTTCTTCTAAATATTCATGTTTCACAGTGCTGATAGCGGAAATATTATTGGGGGATATAAGACCAGTAAATGTTTCCGCTCATTGCAGTAGCTTACGCTCCGTTTTTGTCCACCCTTCAGACCCACCTGACCTTCAGACCGTTACATTCACCCCGCCTCGTTTCTACCTTACGGCAACGACCTGATGTGCAGAGCGCTTTCCACATGTCATCATTCAACAGCTGTACATCTTGCTTTTAAGTCCAAGAAACTTTGTGAGCCGTACTACAGAACTGTTTAAAATAAACTTATTTATCTGTAGTATCGTGAGTGAGTTGTGCGGAATGGCAGTGATGAAAAACATTTGGGGTTTAAGGAGGAAATTTTTTTAACAGTATTTTAATTTTTGCGGCGTACAATGACTCAGAAGAGCATCAACTTTTTCTTCAACAACCGTTCTGCACAGTCCTGCAGTTCATCACAACCACCGCCTAAAAAGCAGTGCACATTAGGCTGTAATGCCTGTGAAGACAAAGATCCTAAGAAGAAGAGTTGGATTCCTTTAACTCAGGTATTACTTTTGAGCACTTTAGACTGAAACGAATTTAACATGATCCCGAAAATCATATGTAATATTCCTATTTAACATTAAAGTTTAGTATGTCGGTACAATATTTTTTTTCCGCTCTTCGCTCGTGATTATTCCATCGAGTAGGTAATAAAAAATTTCTTTGAATCTACAAATCATTGAACAAGAATTTATCAAGCAGATTTGCAGTTATTTTTAAGCATCTTCACTCGCCTATTCTGTGGGGTTCGCATTTTAAACTTATTCTTAAGGGGAGTCTGACAGTGAAAAAATTAAAATATTGTCTTTTTTAATTTTTAATACCAAAATAAAATTTCGACTTTCCTGAATAAAATATGAGTGTTATTGCGAAAAGCTTTTTTCCATCTTTAATTTTAATCTTTGCCTTTTCTACAGCTCTAGATAACTTGATGATATCTGGAGACTAAATTTGAAGGTGCTTGTAATTTATTTACTCTGTGCAGTGGGAAAATTCATCAAATTGCCTTTAAAATGAATTCTACGAGGCGAAAACTGAAAAGTGAACCCTGTTTTGTGATGCCGAGCCTTAAGTAAATTTGTTATAAAAAAAAGTGAAAATTTCTGCTAGTAGTACATTCTATTTTTATGTACGAAAGATGCTTAAATAGCACCATTTTGCTCCTTAGAATACATTTTTTTCTACCGGGGAAGAGCCCCCCGGACACCACCTTTGTTAAATCCACCACTTATAATGATACTCTCCTTTGCCCCCCCATTAAATATTTGCTTCCTACGCGCCTGAATAACATTCTAAAAAGAGTGTAGCTAAGAAATAACCATGCAATTATAATGTAGCACGTGACTGTGAAATTGGGGGGAGGGGGGCCGTCTCCAATCCTGGGTCCAGGGCCCCTCATCGAATGTGGGGGCCATGCTCAGATGTTTTGTATAATAACATTGAGGTTGGTGAAACTCATTTCCAAAACAATTCAATCACGACTCTAAATTTTCCCGAGGATACACTAAAACAAACGCGCACATAAACACGACGTAACTAGTAAACAACATCGAAATGATTTTTCTGAGAGAAAAACACTAGCACTTACTTGGGAAAATAGTTCGACGGATGAAGTCGTGTTGTAAATCGCTTTGCTAGCTGCGTGGCTTTGATGGACGAAGAAGTGATGGACGAAGGCGACAGGCTATTGTAATTCCGCCTTAACTGAAATGCCCGTTGTTTCCCCATAATGCGTGAGAAGAGATCTTACTGTGTATTTTTAATGAAGGCTCTTTTAAGTTATATATATTTACATATATCCTACCACCTCCAATGCGATGCGGGGGCTTAGCAATACTTTGCTTTGCTAATATATATATATATATATAAAGTATATATATATAAAATTTATATATATATTTTATATATATGGTTTTAACTATACTTGTTGTATTCGCTGTTTGCTAATAAATAATTTCGTTTAAAACTTATCAGAGTAAACACAATCATGCAGATAATAATACACAATACAATTAAAACACATAATTAAAATTAAATGTGCGTTGAGAAATAGATCTAGAATTTTTAACACATGCTTCATTTATTTACAAAATATTACTACAAAGAAAAATCCTTTATCTATTTTCTTTTTTCAAGAATAGTCTATTTAATATTTGTTTCTTTCACTGCTGTTTAAAACCATACTAACTAACATACGCTTACAAGTAAACTTTCGTGTGACATCATTTGAAGAGTGCCACATTGCTTACATCACAAACTCATGCTACACGATTCATACAGTGAGTTTTGACACGAGCGTCAGCATACACGTCATTTAGAGGACCGAGGAAAAAATGTCGGCGTGAATAATTCATGAGTAATTATCATCTTTATCTTCACACTACCGTTGCGTACTAAGTACAAAATGTCGCACTAGTGTCACCTATCACAACCAGTTTCTTTGTGTGGTTGTTTACGATGAATATCGTTACAAAAATTTCCGAATAAATATCGCGCAAATCCTTCAGGTATCCTTGTATCTTATCTCCACCGCGAAGTAATGTGAGGGTTGATTGATTCAGGTGGATTGCGTGTTGTTTACATCAAGCATCAGTGGTCAATAGAGTGGCTGTGTTCTTTCGAGTAGAGCTCTCTAAATACTAGGTACAACCGTCCGCCATTGTTGATCTCGCGCATAAAGGAAAGTTATGTTCCGAGCTAGGACAGGCGAATGTCGGTGTCGAATAAAGTTGACACCATTATGTTTACAACCAAATAAATACATCACACTTTTTGTGTCTGTGCATTAACGTTTTAGCCTTCAATGGCTAAACTTTTAACAGTTCAGCTAGTATACTTTGGGGGTAAGCCATTTTAAAAATTAATAATTGGGCTTAACGTCTTGTGAACCTCGAGGTCATGAACACGATAAGACGTGATGAAAAAAGAATGGATCATTAATTATAAGAATGGATGAAGGGAAACGGCTAATGTAAATGTCCACCACGTTTCTGACTTGCAAATAATCTACCGGAAATCGGACCCGCATTCCATTGGTTGAAGACAAGTGATTTAACCAATTTTTATATTTTAATTTAATTTATTTTATTATTGACTCGTTGGTAATTTCCATCACAAACGAGGCACCCTTCCCTGATTGTGACTATGGTTTTAGGGCCGTAATCCAATACGTTCGGGTGAACTAGCGAATGTTGAGACACAACCGTAACCTAACTCGCTTCACTGGAGGACTAGGTGGCGCAGTAGCGAGACACTTGAACCACGTTCCGGAGGTCACGGGTTTGAATCCTCGTCCGGTCTCTTTGAAGTCTGTTTCCCATCTTCCCAGCCTTTGGCTATGGCTGATTCCTTCTTCAGTGACGTAGTGGTTTCTCTTGATGTTTCAGCCTTGAGTGGCGTCGTTACTGACGAGATGTACAGCCAGTGTAAAATTTAAATCGATAATAAAATTAATCATGCACTCAATTCAATTTCAATTACAATGATAATTATTTTGTTGATAGGTAAATTGCATTTTTATATGCCTGTCATAGTACTTACTATTTAGTAACATGCATTTTAAAATTTATATTTGTTTTTTTTTTTAATTTAAATACTTTTAAATAATTACTGTCCTGCCTCTGACGATAAATGATTTATCACGAAGGAATCAAGGTAAATGTATCTTGGTTTATTTAAAATGATTTCAGAAACAATTAATGAGAAATTTTAAGTAATTTTTGACATGACGTCTAATAAATCGATGAACGCCGGCTGCACCCACGAAAAAGTTTCCCGTTACGCACATTGTCCCGTTACGCTGTGTCCCGTTACGCTCATTGTACGCTTGCGCCGCATCTATCTCTCTTCCACTCGATTGGAACAACTATCGATTTGACTTTTTCGAGGCACATTAACCTTGAAACACTCCCATTCGTTTCCTACTTTTCCTATCATCGTCCTATCCTTAACAGAATAACAAAGATTGGAAGAAGTTAAATAGCAAACATGTATAAAAGTTATAGTTAAAATAATCTCTTCGTTAAAGTAATAAACATATTTGAATTAATGAGTGCAAATAAAAGTAAATTTATCAATTAAATTGTATATTTCATTTCACTCCTTCTTTGTATCCATACAAAATATTGATAGTTCAATAACAATTATTTTATTTTATTCATAAAAGTATGCAATGATTTCATCAATGTTTTGTTATGACGTTGTCACGTTAAACTATCGTCCGTAAACCGACTTTACAGACAACCAATTTTTTTTTATAAAAACAAAACTTGTGTTTCTTTTCAAATACGAACGGCGAATAAAGGTAAAAACTAGCCCTGAGGAGTTGGATTCACTGAAACATGCAGACTTGGCATTCGCGATGCGCCACGTGAGAGAGATCGTGAGAGCGAAGCGGTAAAGTGAGCTCAATTGGCAGTGAGAAGGAAGTGTTTATCTGTGTCCATGTGGCTCGCCATTGTATCCGTACCAAAACCCATCACGTGCTCGAGTCTTACAGCTTCAAAGCGATCCTGTGCAACCGGTTCGTCCTCTGTAGTGGAAGATCACTGTTCCAAGACCCGCCTAGCTCAGGACAGACGTGTTTCCTGTTGAAGCGTTACCAAATCAACTGAATGTTAGTTATATTTCGCAAGAGGTGATAAGGATAAAAATTTTCCTTCCCATTTTATCTTTAAAATAAAATTCTGCAGATTATATCAAACATGTTTTCAGTACTGTGAGAACACAAAATAAAAATTTTATTGGATTGGCCATCTCAAAATGTTCAACGATTAACTTTTAAAATAAAAGTAAAGCGTCAAAAGTTTGTATAGAAAAGATGAATATGTTATTAGTTGTATGCATACGTTAACATTTTAAAACAACTGTAGTTTTAAATCACATAAATACTCTTTGCATAGTAAAACTAATGTTTTGATATCTTTTAAATTTATGGACATACTCGCTAGTGCGTTCGCAAATCGGAACCTAGGACCTACTACCTCGAAGGTACGCACCATGAACCTATTCTTGGTGGCTTCTGTGCTGAAGGGATCCAGCCCACGATGTATCCCGATACGTATTTGGTGGAAAAGGTTCTCAAATGAAGTAATGAATGGTCCCTGATGAAATAGTGGTGTTTCCCAACTCACTCTAATTCGTGGGTGACAGACACAGAAAACGAGAAGTGTTAATGGTAATCAATAACTTGGTTACATGTGTTTTTCTTTTGTAGTATTTTAGAATGTTAATTAATAATATTGTTCTAAATAATTTTATGTGTTTTTATTTCTTAAAGTATTTATTCTCACATAGGATTGATCGCACTAACTTGAACTTTTATGATATTTTTTATTTAGCACACTAGACAGGATGGTCTAAAATATTTAACTGATAGTGTTTTGGTTCCTGTGACATCCACAGATGCAGTGACTCTCCACCGTGAGGGTTGACACACACGGTGTGGCACAGTGTGGCACAGTGTGGCACAGTGTGACAGTGTGGCAACTGGGTGACCGAGGGGTCCCAGGGATGTGATATGGGCCCGTGACGGCACTACCTGGGACCCTTGTGGGGGTAAGCACTGTCGGTGACCTGGGGTATATAACGGGATGGAATATGGTTCGGTGGCGCCGAAGTTGGGATGGGTCTCAACCTCTCGACGTAGCTGTTCAGTTGTCAGAACCATGCCGCGATTGGAAATGGCGTATCTGTTTCCCGGTTATCGGAATCCGTGCCCAAAATTTGCTTCTCCGAATTTGGACAACCATCCTATCTCCGTTCGGGTATGCCCTAACGGGATTATAAACCGAGGGAGTTCGATGTGCGCATGCCTCTAGTCTTGCAGAATCTGTCTGCTCTGCCGTGTCTGTGGTCTGTCTGCTCTGCCGTGTCTGTGGTCTGTCTGCGCTGCCGTGTCTGTGATCTGTCTGCGCTGCCGAGTCTGTGGTCTGTTTGCGCTGCCGGGACTGTGGTCTGTCTGCGCTGCCGTGTCTGTTGTCGGTGCTGGGGAATCTTCAAGTATGACTCATCTTACATTTTAATGTTTATTTGGACGTGTACATACAATGATTGTTATATTTACTAACATACTAATTTTATCAATAAACTGTGCTGTTTGAAACACACCTATGTCGATTTTAAAGTGCATAACATTCGTCTGAGTTGATTAATAAAGAAAGTATCTGCAAAAATGCTTCTGCAAATTTCCTGAACCTTAAAGATAAAGTCGAACAGATCCTTATGCTAGTGGTATTCCATTTAGTTCGTTAACACATCACTGTGCGCGATATTTGAGGTGTCAAGACGTAAGACTGGAGATCTGGAGATCAAATATCCGTGGGTTCAAAACGTCATCAATTTATTGATGTTAATTGAAATACGTGTTTAAGATATAATAATTAAAGGTAAGGAAGCTTTAAAATGCACAGTATTGGTTAACAGACTGAAACAAAAAAAAAATTCAAATTATTGCAGGAAGAAGAAAATATTTCCACATTATAGTTTGTGAAAATATGCAAAATATTGTAGTAAAACTAACTGGCAATAGTGGTAAAATTGTATAAGAATTTTGCACGATTGAATTTACACATCACGGAGTAAAAACTTACCAACAGCTATGACAAATTTAACGAATCTAAATATGTAATACACTTTTGATAATTCAACTTAAATAAAATTAAAAAAACTCTTACCTTCGTAAGTGTCGGATTACGTATCTTGGATCTTAACACTGCTGCCACATAAGTATGGTGTACAATTATGCAATTTGTTTTACAGCGTGCGCAACAGGAACCAGTTGCTAGGTGTACCCCTGCCATGTGGGAAAGGGGGAGGGGGGACGAATCAGCACATGTTAACGTTGACGAGCAAGTAGTGAAGCACACACTGGTGTCACTGCAGAGTTGCGGCGAAGTGACTGTTGAATATACTTGGTAATGTACATTATTAGAGTCCCGGAAATTTCGCGGATTCCTCTGGCTTCAGGATATTATTCAAAGTTATAGGTGTGCTCGACCCATGTTTACTTTCACATTGGTTAATTTCTTAGCGAGAACATTTTTATCCTTGTTATTTGGCACTACCTGATTCGCTTACTTCTCTCCTAGCTGGACATCGTTGGCTCACGGTCGTAGAGGGGCGTGTCCAAACAACTGCGGTCCAATCATGAACACAGTGCGACAGTGTGGAGGTTTGCATTCTAGCTTGCGACTAAATGAATGCGCGAAAATTCCGTTGCTCTAGACATTATACTTGTATTTGGGAGCGTGGCTTCTGCGAGTGTGTCTCGTTCATGGCGTGTCTGTCTCTGTGTTACAGGTGAGCTGGTGGCGTGACCTCTGACCTCGATGGGGAGAGGAAGCCAGGCTGCAGCAGGCACACCTACATTCAGCTCTATGGACCTAGTGGTGAGCTCACGAGTATACCCTCAAGGTGGGATTCCTATGCAGCGGCTGACGCATAGATGGAGTTTCCTATAAAGCGTCTGTCGCCGTCCCGTCCTGGCACTGAAAGGAATAGTTCCTTGTTTTATTTGTTGAAGCTCAAGAAATTCTGGTGCAACTCTGCGAGGAGAATGCTGAAACAACACTTATAAAAAAAATGGCTGTCTGTAAAGTCGGTTTACGGACGATAGTTTAACGTGACAACGTCATAACAAAACATTGATGAAATCATTGCATACTTTTATGAATAAAGTTGAATCATTTTTATTGAATTATCACTATTTTGTATGGATACAAAGAAGGAGTGAAATGAAATCTACAATTTAATTGATAAATTTTCTTTTATTTGCACTCATTAATTCAAATATGTTTATTACTTTAACGAAGAGATTTTTTTAACTATAACTTTTATACATGTTTGCTATTTAACTTCTTCCAATCTGTGTTATTCTGTTAAGGATAGGACGATGATAGGAAAAGTAGGAAACGAATGGGAGTGTTTCAAGTTTAATGTGCCTCGAAAATGTCAAATCGATGGTTGTTCCAATCGAGTGGAAGAGAGACAGATGCGGCGCAAGCGTACAATGAGCGTAACGGGACAATTTGCGTAACGGGACACTTTTTCGTGCGTGCAGCCGGCGTTCATCGATTTATTAGACGTTGTCACGTCAAAACAAGGACTTTGGAAGGTTGTTATAAACATATTATCAATCGAGACTTGTTGAAAAAAGACGAGGTGAAGAGGCATTTCGATTACATCCAAACGCGATGAAACAGTTCTCTCGTAGAGCTGCAAGTACTGCAGGTCTCTCGAGCTGCCCAACTGTGGACAGTGGCTTTCCCTCCGTCGTGCAGAAGTGTGGCTGCCGCATCTTGGGAGACTCTTCCATGACCTTCCCTTGCATCAGTACTGTGCGTCAGTCTCTGCGTACACTCTAAAAAAAAATTGTACTTTTACAAGGGAAATTCTTGGAAACCCTGTTGCCAAGGATATTTCTTGCAAAACTACAAGGCAGAGCCTTGCAGAATCGCACATGGTACAAAGCTCTGCCTTGTAGTTTTACAAGTAATATCCTTGGCAACAGGATTTCCAAGGATTTTCCTTGTAAAATATACAAAAATTTCTTTCAGTGTAGTGCATTTTGTTTCTGATTTTTGATGCCAAACAATTGATCCTTCAGAAAGACTCCTTTTGAAGTGATTTTCCTGGTATGCTGATAACTAGTTAGCTAGATAATTAAATATCAAGTAAACATTACCAAAAAAAATATGTGTAGGTGTGTAAAAAAATGACTTTTGTTGGCATACATGAATGGAAAAAAATACCACTATTTCAGTTAATATATGATAAGATGTGGAAATACTTTGGTATTAAGTGTGTGTACACTGTTAAAAACGAACATGATTTCTGTTCTAGATGGGCAGCATTTTCCTGGTCACATATGGCGTGGTTTCAAGCTAACACTTCTGCAACGACCAGAAGATAGAGCGCAGTTCTATCCCCACTTGCCGGACACAGTTGTGAGTGTACCGACAGTTATAACTCAATAAATATATGAATTACACTGTCAACTTTTTAATGTGTATATGAGTAGTGGGAGATAGCTGGTTCTGGAGCAAGTACGGCGTGGGTAGGGTATAGTGCAATGGTCAGTGTGGGTAAACATAGCCCACAGAAGTGGGGGCATTGACCTATGTCAACAGATTGTTGACAAACATGTAGCATGTGGGTATGCAAAGAGGTCATGTAGTGGAGAGGATGACAATGGTGATGTAATTTGCTGGTGGTGGCCATCTTGGTTCCGAAGCTTGAAGGGAGAAGGAACCAGTGGAATTTATCTGTAAAAAAAATCTTGCGTTGAGCTGAAAACGGACTGAGGGAGGCCATCATGTTGAGGTTAAAAAGTGGTGACCTTAGCCACTTTTTTTTTAAGATGGGTGGCCCACAAGCAATTTGGCAGCACCAGTGAGCCAATCATCTCATATTAATTTTAATGTTGCCGAGTCGTTGTGAAACTGTAGTTGTGGTTGTTGGTGTAAGGGTAAGCACCAAGGAGACGATTAGGAAAACACATTTTACATCCATGTCTTACCCGGGATTCCAACTCAGAGCCCCCGCACCGTAGCCCGTTGCGTTGCCGACTGCGCTACTGGGCTAAGAGATCAGTTGGAGAATAAATAAATAAATAATATATGCTTGCAAAGTATGTCTTTGAAGCTATATAAAAAGTGACATCTTGTAGAGAGCAGCACATTAAAAAAATTAATAATTAATTAATTAAAAAAATAATTTCTCAGATAAGCATTCTTTAATTTCAGCGCACACTGTCAAAGGACAGCACAATCACCCGTTTTGAATGGCCGTGTCGTCTGCTATGGAGCACAACATATAAATTTCAAAATTTAGTTCACATAGAGCACCACAACGATATTTCTCACAATCGTTTTTTTTATTTCAAGCATTTATGCAACCATCTTTAATACAAGTATCGTCCAATAGGAAGTACTATCTTGGATTTGCCCTTTGTCTACTATAATTCATTCCTTTACAAGCATTAAGTGCATAAGAAAAGCCTTTAATGTGCTACATCATCCGCCACCTTGTAATTAAAAAGCACCATCTTGGATGGAGAGGTGTAGGCAAAGTGCACCTAAGGATACTTTCCATATCATGCATAGGACACACCCCAGGAAAGCTTTCAATATGCTACATCCTCTGCCATCTTGGACCTAGGAAAAGACACCATATTGGGTGGAGTGGTGTAAGTACATGATGCATAAGAAATGTCCCCAAGTTGTTTAAATAAGACCTTATAGTACTGTGTATGCTTATAGGGATAGTGGTTGATATAGTTATGTTTATGCTCATAAGGTTAAACTAATATATAATCATAGTATGTATAGTGGTAAATAAATAAAATTCTTTATATACATATGCTTATAGGCATAGGCTTTATAACGGTAAAGAAATAAAAACCTTTATATGGTATGGTTATAAGTTAGTGGGTAGGCATACCTTGTTTATAAGGTTTTATTATTATTTTTAAACACGGAATAGTAAAACATACACAGCAGACAAGGTGTAGGTACTTGCCAGGAAATGTATTATTATTCATTCTTCGAAGTCTGTGCCATGCAACAGGACATAGAAGTGTGCTCCATGGGCATAACGATCCTGTAGATGTTTTTCAGTTGAGGATGTCACCCTTAAAAATACGCCGAATGAGTTCGAAAAATCCTAAGCCGAAGGCTATCAACTTTGGTAAGAGCATTGCTACATAAAAAATGAAGTTGTGAATTTTTACAATACTTTTTTTTACATTGAAAATAAATACGAGAGTTTTTTTTTTAAATTCAGTTGGGAAAATCTTAAGTTCTTGATTCTGGTTTCATTAAATCTAAGCATGGCAATGAATCCAGTGATGAAAAAAATAATAATAAATTTGTAGGGGAAATATGTAAATAGAAAAAAACTTGTTTTACATTTTTTAATTGGCCTTTAAGTAGAGTTGAGGGGAATTAGGTGTGATTTAATGAAGGTTAAATATATATCCACACTTTAACCGGACTTGAGAAATTGGAACACTTAATATAAATTTAAAATACCCAAGAAATTTCCAACACAAATAGTTTGATAATTAAAGAAACAGCAAATAGCTCTGTTATTTGTGTTTTCTGCTATCCGCAAGTTAATTTGGAATTTATTGCTTACTTTTGTTACAAGTCGCGAGTTGTAGCAGGGTTGTATGTGCAGGCTTACAGAACATTTGTTTTTGAAGAAATAATTTTTACAGAAGTTTTTGAATCAGCTGGAGGGACAAGTTATTTTACTACATTTTTATTCCCGTTTCCAGTTTTATAATTTTCATGACCTACTTATGATCAATTAGATACTTATCACAAGGGAAACAAAATTAATCGATATCAATAGTGTTTCCTTCCATTTTTATTGCAGCTGCAGACTGAGTAGTGTGAAATTATTTTATTTTCGAAACGTGAACTCGCTCAAGTTTGTAGTTGGACAGCTTTAAGCTGGGGCGCCGTTGCCAACTGAATGCCACGTACTTCAGAATGCACGGTCTTCCATTGATCGATTGGGGGAAGTTGCGCACGCGCTTACATGGTATTTTTCTTACTGTTATGACTTAATAACGCATGGATTTGTTACTGCCTAAACCGTCACGTAAGTAAGTTTGGCCGTGCTGATAGCGAGCTGTTGCGCACCATAGCCCTCGCTATGTTTGAGTCATGTAAGTCTGGTCATGCTGATAGCGAGCTGTTGCGCAACATAGCCCTCGCTATGTCTGAGTCATGTAAGTCTGGTCATGCTGATAGCGAGCTGTTGCGCACCATAGCCCTCGCTATGTTTGAGTCATGTAAGTCTGGTCATGCTGATAGCGAGCTGTTGCGCACCATAGCCCTCGCTATGTTTGAGTCATGTAAGTCTGGTCATGCTGATAGCGAGCTGTTGCGCAACATAGCCCTCGCTATGTCTGAGTCATGTAAGTCTGGTCATGCTGATAGCGAGCTGTTGCGCACCATAGCCCTCGCTATGTCTGAGTCATGTAAGACTGGCCATGCTGATAGCGAGCTGTTGCGCACCATAGCCCTCGCTATGTTTGAGTCATGTAAGTCTGGTCATGCTGATAGCGAGCTGTTGCGCACCATAGCCCTCGCTATGTCTGAGTCATGTAAGTCTGGCCATGCTGATAGCGAGCTGTTGCGCACCATAGCCCTCGCTATGTTTGAGTCATGTAAGTCTGGTCATGCTGATAGCGAGCTGTTGCGCAACATAGCCCTCGCTATGTCTGAGTCATGTAAGTCTGGTCATGCTGATAGCGAGCTGTTGCGCACCATAGCCCTCGCTATGTCTGAGTCATGTAAGACTGGCCATGCTGATAGCGAGCTGTTGCGCACCATAGCCCTCGCTATGTTTGAGTCATGTAAGTCTGGTCATGCTGATAGCGAGCTGTTGCGCACCATAGCCCTCGCTATGTCTGAGTCATGTAAGTCTGGCCATGCTGATAGCGAGCTGTTGCGCACCATAGCCCTCGCTATGTTTGAGTCATGTAAGTGTGGTCATGCTGATAGCGAGCTGTTGCGCAACATAGCCCTCGCTATGTCTGAGTCATGTAAGTCTGGCCATGCTGATAGCGAGCTGTTGCGCACCATAGCCCTCGCTATGTCTGAGTCATGTAAGTCTGGCCATGCTGATAGCGAGCTGTTGCGCACCATAGCCCTCGCTATGTCTGAGTCATGTAAGTCTGGCCATGCTGATAGTGAGCTGTTGCGCACCATAGCCCTCGCTATGTTTGAGTCATGTAAGTCTGGCCATGCTAACAGCGAGATTTTGCGCACCATAGCCCTCGCTATGTTTGAGTCATGTAAGTCTGGTCATGCTGATAGCGAGCTGTTGCGCACCATAGCCCTCGCTATGTCTGAGTCATGTAAGTCTGGTCATGCTGATAGCGAGCTGTTGCGCACCATAGCCCTCGCTATGTCTGAGTCATGTAAGTCTGGCCATGCTGATAGCGAGCTGTTGCGCACCATAGCCCTCGCTATGTTTGAGTCATGTAAGTCTGGCCATGCTAACAGCGAGATTTTGCGCACCAGAGCCCTCGCTATGTTTGAGTCATGTAAGTCTGGCCATGCTGATAGCGAGCTGTTGCGCACCATAGCCCTCGCTATGTTTGAGTCATGTAAGTCTGGCCATGCTAACAGCGAGATTTTGCGCACCATAGCCCTCGCTATGTCTGAGTTACGGCACATTACGTGTTGTGTATTCCCGTAACATCGAACATTGAAGATCATTATAAATGTAAATTTGGCACGAACTTGGTACGTGTTCGCTAGGAATATGTAGAATCGTACATACGTAATACAGTTGAGGCAAGACGTGCTGCGGTATGTGGCTTCTTATCGATATTTGCTCTAGATTAATGTTCGTTAGTATTTGCTATAATACCTTAATTCATGACGGCGCTTTACCTTTGGCGGTGAAGCACACGTGATAGCCTTCGGATCTCCAAACAGTGTTTCGTTTCATGTCATAGCAATTGATCTTGCACCGCCATGTCATTTCTTAAAGGCGCCGTTTCAAGTAACTCTCGGTGGTCCGATAATCGGTCAGAGCCATGTTTGCTGGAGTAATTCTCGATCAGAGATAACTATTTTCATCGCCATTACCTCACGCAATCAACGCTACGCTACCAGTACCTCACTTTTAGAGCAGCTTTGACTTTTCAGCGGCAGCTACTGGTGCTACGTGAGTTATGCGTATAGTGTTGAGTGAAGCTGTAGCTTCCTGGTTTGCAATCATCTGCAATGTTCCTTGTTGTGAGCTATCGACTGTAATGTAGGGTAACTATCCATTAGTCACTAACGTTGAGACGGCTGTTAATCTTACGTCTGGACGCTGCAGCTCATTTCATTTGGTATCTGTTTGAATGCGACAATTCTCATTTCTTCCAGTATCTTTGGTCAAATAACGTGATGTTTCTTAAACTGCCAATTTACTTTGGCTAAACGTAGTTTTTATTATCTGGGAAATCGCTAATATGATTTTAAGGAGCCTAAATATAACGTTATTCACTATAGATTAAACAATACATATTTAAATAAAGTTAGTTAAAACTAATAGTTCAGTATTTGGTACCAGCAAACGCTTTAACAAATTTGAGACTTCTTGCGTCTATGTACTCAGATTCGCAAAAATCTAATACTTGCTTACTTTTGTTTTTACTCAAGGTCCACCATATGTTAAAATATTTCGTTCCTAATTTTAATTTTTTTTCTTGAAAACAAATTTTTCAAAAGTACATGTTTTCCCTAAGTTAAATATTTGTGATATTTTTTAGATACAAACAATAGTCAAACTTAAAATTTATGTAAATATACTTACGGTATATTTTCACACACGAAGAATCTACCAAAATTTGTCCCAATACACGTTAGAAGAGATTTACTTTCCTTACATATTCATTCTCACAGTTTCACGAATTTATATTTCTATTAGCATTCCTCTTCAAAAATTAATCACTTATTAGATTACCCGTCAAAACTTAAGGACCATTTCGAAATTCTACAAAACGTTCCTGTCCTTAAACTTTAGGTAAAATCTTTTGTATAATTTTTTCATAATTTTTTTCCATAAAAACTAGTTTTTATTCATTCAAACTATTGAAATCGGTTTAATAAACGGTTTTTAAATTTTACAGGGTTTATAAAAGCAGAATGTTCTTGCATTTTACTATGGGAAATATATGCAGACAAAATAAACTGTCTGGTATCTTAAAGTTAAATATGATTTTTAATTATTTCCAAATGCATAATTAAAAAAATAAGATATAGAAAAAAATCACACAGCTTTTTTAATATTTTGAATTAAATTTTTTTAAGAAAAATTAGTATTGAAGTTTCTAAAATTTAAAATAGAAAGAAGGTAAAAAAATTCAGCAGCTGGTACTCATTCAAAAAGAGTTTTGTTTTTACTCAATGTCCACAGCAAGTTACTTACTGTCATGTTTAACCACTTGCTTCACTTCCGATCGCATTATACAGTATGCCCATAAAAGAATAATACAGTTATAAATTTTAATAGTATCAACTGTAAGATTTGTACAGTTTTGGTCCAAGGTCACAATTTAGAAGTAACTTAAACAGTATGCCCATAAAAGAATAATCCAGTTATAAATTTTAATAGTATCAACTGTAAGATTTTTACAGTTTCGGTCCAAGGTCACAATTTAGAAGTAACTTAAACAGTATGCCCATAAAAGAATATTCCAGTTATAAATTTTAATAGTATCAACTGTAATATTTGTACAGTTTTGGTCCAAGGTCACAATTTAGAAGTAACCTAAACAGTATGCCCATAAAAAAAATCCAGTTATAAATTTTAATATTATCAACTGTAAAATTTGTACAGTTTCGGTCCAAGGTCACAATTTAGAAGTAACTTAAACAGTATGCCCATAAAAGAATATTCCAGTTATAAATTTTAATATTATCAACTGTAAGATTTGTACAGTTTTGGTCCAAGGTCACAATTTAGAAGTAACTTAAACAGTATGCCCATAAAAGAATAATTCAGTTATAAATTTTAATAGTATCAACTGTAAGATTTGTACAGTTTTGGTCCAATGTCACAATTTAGAAGTAACTTAAACAGTATGCCCATAAAATAATATTCCAGTTATAAATTCTAATAGTATCAACTGTAAGCTTTGTACAGTTTTGGTCCAAGGTCACAATTTAGAAGTACCTAACTTAAACAGTTTTATATGAGCGCATGCGTGAGTGCTGCTTTGTTGTTTTCTCGCTTGCAGCGCCACCTACGCAAAATGGCGACTCTTGAGCGTAAAGCGTTTTGCGTTCTGCAATTCGCTGTAAAGTTTGGCCCTAAACCCCGGCCAAACCAAACAACTTCCGCAACCCGCGACACAGTACACTCCTATATTGCCCCGTACCGCGAACGCAGGTAACCCCAAAAAAATGTTAAAACCCAAACTAATGGCAGGCTCAAAAAATACTAATAAGATTGCGAACAGTGTGAGGAGGCAGCAAGTTAAAAAGACGCAAAACGTATATGGCAACATTTCATAAATATATATAAAAATACCATAAAATCGTTTCATCACAAATCAGCGCATACATCATAAAATACATACCCTATTACTACTTATAAAAAAAGCTATATAATAATACTAAAAAAAACTTTAACAAATCCCCCAAAAAGTATAATTTGGATCATATACTTCGGAGCTCCGAAAAATTAAATGTAACTACCCAAAAGGCATTAAAAATATAAAGAACATATTAATACAAATACAAATATAGATACGCACCGGGCGTAGCACTACTGTAAATACCAATTAACAGAATTTACCTTAAAATAGGCGAAATCTAGCAAAAATTTGACACACCAAATCTAAATATCGAAAATTTAGCAAATTACAAATTATGGGTTAACAAGCCCTTCTCAGTTAAGTCATTTTCTAACGTTCGACGCCTTTTTTCTTCCTCGTCGGGCAGGTATTGGGTGAACACGCTGAACGTAAAATCCCAGTTTTCAGTGTTATTAGTCCGTTAATTTAAATCTCCAAAATCCACAAATTATAGCTTCGCCCCAGGGGTCAAAGGGGTCAACGGGGCGGTGGCACAGCGGGCACTTACTTGCTTTTTTGATGTCGTGATGTCCGCTCACCAAATACACTTGTTTGCTCACGAGTGTTTTTAATGGCAAACCCTCGCCATAACACGTTACCGTAGATGCAGGTAATTGTACGGATATGACGACTCCTTCGCCAAGCCGTCTTGGAGGTTATTTAGGCGCACATAATTCATCCTTGGAAAATCCTCACGACATTCACACACGCCTCACCAACCACTCGCGTTTCATCGTACCAATGCGTTCTAAATTATATTTATGAACCCCGTTCATATTCAATAAGGAACACTCGTATTCAGATGTTCGACCGGCAAGTCACTTCGACGTAGAACCATCACCATGGCCAACCCGCGTTTTACTGACGTCCGCGCCCGCCCGGGCCCACCAGGCGACTGGCGCTCGCCAGTCACCCCTGACGTCACACACTCAGCTGTTCTGCTCGCGCGCCACCTAGCGCAGCGATTACCAAAATATTCGGTAGTGTCATTGAACATCCCAGACCAATATAATAACTTAAAATCTTAAAATTAAAATTAATAAGACTAAACAAGAATTACAATTTCCTTTTTAAAAACAAAATATAACAAACTTAAATCCAAAATAACTCTTATTACCAGGGCATCCGAAAAGGTTAATAAAATAAGTTAACCATTTCTGCCAACATAAACATTATCAAAGGTAGAGGCTGTAGCACACATGCTACATTGCTAAGAGTGGATCTGTAATGTCAGTTCAACGTGAGTTTCGTTTAAAGCTTAACTGTCGAAGTCCGTGACCATTGGATTGGTCGTAATTGTCGAGAAAACAGAGCTCTTTTTCGCTGGCCTCCGCGTTCACCTGACATAACGACATGCGATTATTTTTCTTTAGGGCTTTATAAAAGAACGTGTCTACGTTCCGCCGCTACCTAATGATTTTCCAGGATTGAGACACAGAATTGATGAGGATATTGCCTCCATTACTCCGGACGTGTTAACCATAGAGTAGGCAGAATTATACATCAGGTTGGATATGTGCCGTAAATGTAAATGCGCACATATGGAACATTTGCAAGACAAAATAGGTTAGTTTATCTTCAATTTTATGAATGATTTGTTGTGAATAGTGTAAATTAAACTGTTATAATATCCCATTCTAACTGGAACGTTCTTTTATGGACACTCTGCATTTGTGAAACTGTTGTACTGCAAGAAGGACCTATGCGACAAACTTGTGAGCTCAAGTGTCGTGTGGCAGAGCGCACTACACATTTCTTAAGCTTGTCGTGAACATGTTCTGCTCTCACCAGACAACGTAGCAACGAAGAACGACAGCAAAGATACAGCGGAAAACATCAAGGTTTTTACCAGTACCTTCAATGTACGTATTAAAACTTGGTTGTCTCTTTACTTCAAGGACTAGACTCGTACATTGCTGTGAGACGTATGTTAATTGCTAGCTAAAGGCAAAGTGGGGGGTGCTTATGAAGGGAGGAGGGACTGTTAACGTAGTGCATTCTTAAGAGAACTGCATTGTGAGCTCCAAGAAAAGCTGTTCCATGTGCGCAGTTTGAAATCAGCCTGAAGGCGGCTTGCAGCGCGGTCCTGAGCAGAGAGTGTGGCATGTGTTGCAGCGAGCGGCCGCAATGAAGCAGTACAAGGTCATGTGGTAGTTCGTGGTGCTGCAGTTCCACGGGTACAGCACGCGGTCCTGACCAGAGAGGGTGGCGTGTGTTGCATTGAGCGGCCGCCATGAAGAAGTACAAGGTCATGTGGTTGTTCGTGGTGCTGCAGTTCCACGGGTACAGCACGCGGTCCTGAGCAGAGAGGGTGGCGTGTGTTGCAGCGAGCGGCCGCCATGAAGCAGTACAAGGTCATGTGGTTGTTCGTGGTGCTGCAGTTCCACGGGTACAGCACGCAGTCCTGAGCAGAGAGGGTACCGTGTGTTGCAGCGAGCGGCCGCCATGAAGCAGTACAGGATCATGTGGTTGTTCGTGGTGCTGCAGTTCCACGAGTACAGCACGCAGTCCTGAGCAGAGAGGGTACCGTGTGTTGCAGCGAGCGGCCGCCATGAAGCAGTACAAGGTCATGTGGTTGTTCGTGGTGCTGCAGTTCCACGCCTCCAGCACGCGGTCCTGAGCAGAGAGGGTACCGTGTGTTGCAGCGAGCGGCCGCCATGAAGCAGTACAAGGTCATGTGGTTGTTCGTGGTGCTGCAGTTCCACGCCTCCAGCTCACGGTCCTGAGCAAAGAGGGTGCCGTGTGTTGCAGCTAGCGGCCACCATGAAGCAGTACAGGATCATGTGGTTGTTCGTGGTGCTGCAGTTCCACGAGTACAGCACGCGGTCCTGAGCAGAGACGGTGCCGTGTGTTGCAGCGAGCGGCCGCCATGAAGCAGTACAGGATCATGTGGTTGTTCGTGGTGCTGCAGTTCCACGAGTACAGAACGCAGTCCTGAGCAGAGAGGGTACCGTGTGTTGCAGCGAGCGGCCGCCATGAAGCAGTACAAGGTCATGTGGTTGTTCGTGGTGCTGCAGTTCCACGCCTCCAGCTCGCGGTCCTGAGCAGAGAGGGTGCCGTGTGTTGCAGCTAGCAGCCACCATGAAGCAGTACAGGATCATGTGGTTGTTCGTGGTGCTGCAGTTCCACGGGTACAGCACGCAGTCCTGAGCAGAGAGGGTACCGTGTGTTGCAGCGAGCGGCCGCCATGAAGCAGTACAAGGTCATGTGGTTGTTCATGGTGCTGCAGTTCCACGCCTCCAGCACGCGGTCCTGAGCAGAGAGGGTACCGTGTGTTGCAGCGAGCGGCCGCCATGAAGCAGTACAAGGTCATGTGGTTGTTCGTGGTGCTGCAGTTCCACGGGTACAGCACACGGTCCTGAGCAGAGAGGGTGCCGTGTGTTGCAGCTAGCGGCCACCATGAAGCAGTACAGGATCATGTGGTTGTTCGTGGTGCTGCAGTTCCACGAGTACAGCACGCGGTCCTGAGCAGAGAGGGTGCAGTGTGTTGCAGCGAGCGGCCGCCATGAAGCAGTACAGGATCATGTGGTTGTTCGTAGTGCTGCAGTTCCACGAGTACAGCACGCAGTCCTGAGCAGAGAGGGTACCGTGTGTTGCAGCGAGCGGCCGCCATGAAGCAGTACAAGGTCATGTGGTTGTACGTGGTGCTGCAGTTCCACGCCTCCAGCTCGCGGTCCTGAGCAGAGAGGGTGCCGTGTGTTGCAGCTAGCAGCCACCATGAAGCAGTACAGGATCATGTGGTTGTTCGTGGTGCTGCAGTTCCACGGGTACAGCACGCAGTCCTGAGCAGAGAGGGTACCGTGTGTTGCAGCGAGCGGCCGCCATGAAGCAGTACAAGGTCATGTGGTTGTTCATGGTGCTGCAGTTCCACGCCTCCAGCACGCGGTCCTGAGCAGAGAGGGTACCGTGTGTTGCAGCGAGCGGCCGCCATGAAGCAGTACAAGGTCATGTGGTTGTTCGTGGTGCTGCAGTTCCACGCCTCCAGCTCGCGGTCCTGACAGAGAGGGTGCCGTGTGTTGCAGCTAGCGGCCACCATGAAGCAGTACAGGATCATGTGGTTGTTCGTGGTGCTGCAGTTCCACGAGTACAGCACGCGGTCCTGAGCAGAGAGGGTGGCGTGTGTTGCAGCGAGCGGCCACCATGAAGCAGTACAGGATCATGTGGTTGTTCGTGGTGCTGCAGTTCCACGGGTACAACACGCGGTCCTGAGCAGAGAGGGTACCGTGTGTTGCAGCGAGCGGCCGCCATGAAGCAGTACAAGGTCATGTGGTTGTTCGTGGTGCTGCAGTTCCACGCCTCCAGCTCGCGGTCCTGAGCAGAGAGGGTGCCGTGTGTTGCAGCTAGCGGCCACCATGAAGCAGTACAGGATCATGTGGTTGTTCGTGGTGCTGCAGTTCCACGAGTACAGCACGCGGTCCTGAGCAGAGACGGTGCCGTGTGTTGCAGCGAGCGGCCGCCATGAAGCAGTACAGGATCATGTGGTTGTTCGTGGTGCTGCAGTTCCACGAGTACAGAACGCAGTCCTGAGCAGAGAGGGTACCGTGTGTTGCAGCGAGCGGCCGCCATGAAGCAGTACAAGGTCATGTGGTTGTTCGTGGTGCTGCAGTTCCACGCCTCCAGCTCGCGGTCCTGAGCAGAGAGGGTGCCGTGTGTTGCAGCTAGCAGCCACCATGAAGCAGTACAGGATCATGTGGTTGTTCGTGGTGCTGCAGTTCCACGGGTACAGCACGCAGTCCTGAGCAGAGAGGGTACCGTGTGTTGCAGCGAGCGGCCGCCATGAAGCAGTACAAGGTCATGTGGTTGTTCATGGTGCTGCAGTTCCACGCCTCCAGCACGCTGTCCTGAGCAGAGAGGGTACCGTGTGTTGCAGCGAGCGGCCGCCATGAAGCAGTACAAGGTCATGTGGTTGTTCGTGGTGCTGCAGTTCCACGGGTACAGCACACGGTCCTGAGCAGAGAGGGTGCCGTGTGTTGCAGCTAGCGGCCACCATGAAGCAGTACAGGATCATGTGGTTGTTCGTGGTGCTGCAGTTCCACGAGTACAGCACGCGGTCCTGAGCAGAGAGGGTGCAGTGTGTTGCAGCGAGCGGCCGCCATGAAGCAGTACAGGATCATGTGGTTGTTCGTAGTGCTGCAGTTCCACGAGTACAGCACACAGTCCTGAGCAGAGAGGGTACCGTGTGTTGCAGCGAGCGGCCGCCATGAAGCAGTACAAGGTCATGTGGTTTTTCGTGGTGCTGCAGTTCCACGCCTCCAGCTCGCGGTCCTGAGCAGAGAGGGTGCCGTGTGTTGCAGCTAGCAGCCACCATGAAGCAGTACAGGATCATGTGGTTGTTCGTGGTGCTGCAGTTCCACGGGTACAGCACGCAGTCCTGAGCAGAGAGGGTACCGTGTGTTGCAGCGAGCGGCCGCCATGAAGCAGTACAAGGTCATGTGGTTGTTCATGGTGCTGCAGTTCCACGCCTCCAGCACGCGGTCCTGAGCAGAGAGCGTACCGTGTGTTGCAGCGAGCGGCCACCATGAAGCAGTACAAGTTCATGTGGTTGTTCATGGTGCTGCAGTTCCACGCCTCCAGCACGCGGTGTTGAGCAGAGAGGGTGGCGTGTGTTGCAGCGCGCGGCCGCCATGAAGCAGTACAAGGTCATGTGGTTGTTCGTGGTGCTGCAGTTCCACGGGTACAACACGCGGTCCTGAGCAGAGAGGGTGGCGTGTGTTGCAGCGAGCGGCCACCATGAAGCAGTACAGGATCATGTGGTTGTTCGTGGTGCTGCAGTTCCACGGGTACAGCACGCGGTCCTGAGCAGAGAGGGTGCAGTGTGTTGCAGCTAGCGGCCACCATGAAGCAGTACAAGTTCATGTGGTTGTTCATGGTGCTGCAGTTCCACGCCTCCAGCACGCGGTGTTGAGCAGAGAGGGTGGCGTGTGTTGCAGCGCGCGGCCGCCATGAAGCAGTACAAGGTCATGTGGTTGTTCGTGGTGCTGCAGTTCCACGGGTACAGCACGCGGTGTTGAGCAGAGAGGGTACCGTGTGTTGCAGCGAGCGGCCACCATGAAGCAGTACAAGTTCATGTGGTTGTTCATGGTGCTGCAGTTCCACGCCTCCAGCACGCGGTGTTGAGCAGAGAGGGTGGCGTGTGTTGCAGCGCGCGGCCGCCATGAAGCAGTACAGGCTCATGTGGTTGTTCGTGGTGCTGCAGTTCCACGGGTACAGCACGCGGTGTTGAGCAGAGAGGGTACCGTGTGTTGCAGCGAGCGGCCACCATGAAGCAGTACAAGTTCATGTGGTTGTTCATGGTGCTGCAGTTCCACGCCTCCAGCACGCGGTGTTGAGCAGAGAGCGTGGCGTGTGTTGCAGCAATCGGCCGCCATGAAGCAGTACAAGGTCATGTGGTTGTTCATGGTGCTGCAGTTCCACGGGTACAACACGCGGTCCTGAGCAGAGAGGGTGGCGTGTGTTGCAGCGCGCGGCCGCCATGAAGCAGTACAAGGTCATGTGGTTGTTCGTGGTGCTGGCCGCGTGCGTGCTGGTGCTGCAGTTCCACGCCTCCAGCACGTGGGTGGCCGGCCCGCCGCAGCAGGCGGCCCAGGACGCGGCGCCCGACTCGGGGCAGCCCGCGCTGCGCGAGCTGGCGGCGCGCCTGGCTCGCGAGCTGGCGGGCGCGTGCCGCGACGCCCAGACGACCACCGCCGCGAGCCCCGCTGAGCCGCGCCTCTACGTCATCACGCCCACGTACCGCCGGCCGGAGCAGATCCCGGAGCTGACGCGCCTGGCGCAGACTCTCATGCACGTGCGCAACCTGCACTGGCTGGTGGTCGAGGACGCGGCCAACAAGACGCGGCTGGTGACGCAGCTGCTGCGCAAGACGCGCCTGTCCTTCGACCACCTGCTCGGTGAGTCGAGAGAGCCGAAACCCGAAGTTCCCCGAAGTTCATGCTCGCTTTTCTTTTCCCGTATTTTTAATGTAGCTGTCTAACCAAATCAACCGTCCACAATGTTTTAAAGTATTTATAATGTAGCTAACCTAACCTAATTGACCATTAGCCCGTCTACGACCGTGAGCCAATGATGTCCAGCTAGGAGAGAAGTAAGCGAATCAGGTAGTGCCAAATAACAATGTTAAAAATGGGTAGAGCACACCTACAACTTTGAATTCTATCCTGAGGCCAGAAGAATCCGCGAAATTTCCGGGTCTCTAACCATTAGTATCCTTTTATCAACACATGTACAATGAACAAAAAAGAAAACCGAAGTTGCACGATCAGGCGTTTGGCTCTCTCGTCTGTGAAAAGAAGGTTTCCCGTCGGCCCACTGCGGCATACTGCGGCCATCAGGGACCCCAGGTGGCATATATCAGGGCATCAGCTCGTTCCACCTCCGAACAGCTCTGCAGCGTGGACGAGTCGACAGCTTAAACAGATTTCCTCAATTAAAAACCTTTGTAAATTTTCAATTTTTACATTCCACTTCCTCATTATCAATTCCAAATGAAACGATAGTTCCCATTTACGTATCATGTCTTTCTTACCTAAATTTTATAAGCTCTATCCCTTGAATCCCACAACGATATCCGAGCGCGATACTTTTCAATGAACTTCAAAGTGTTTTCATCACTCCACTACAATATTTTAATTCAAAACAATCACTTTAAACGGAGCACAATGTAATGTTAACGCAAGTACTGCCAGAATAAGACTGGGTTGAACACGTCCAGACAAGGCAAACCCATTCGATTTCATCTTTCAACTCGTCTCCATTCGATTCGACTTTCAAATTACTAGCGACTCGTTCGTCACGTCCAGCCTGGGGAGACTTTCTATTCGACTCGAGTCGAACGATACGATTCGCATTCGATTCGTCATAGTGTGGATGCGCCTTAGAGCATTCGTGCACGGCCCTGGTCGCTGCGGCCAATGAGGAAGCCCATCAGTGTAGAGTTCTTTGTCGTGGCGGTCACTGTGACCCCGATCCACGGACAGTGACCAGGACAATTCAATAAGAGGTGGTGCACTCGCTGCTAAATTGACAAAGAACAGTCATCCCCAGGAACTAGAATTTCTCATCAATATGTGACATGCTTCCTCTCTGGACTTTGTGATCCGGTCGCTTAGAGGCTGGGGTTATTTTAGGTCAATGAGTGTATTTGTTGATTCACCTGTAACGGTTTTGCTTAAATTGAACTTACCTCACCCTACACGCGACCCTAAGTGATTCGTCAACACATGTGAAGTGCTTGTTCGAAACTATGTTCTGGGTCTGAAAATTCAGGACACGTATGCATTTTTTTTTACGTCTCTGACAACGAGGTCATAACAGATAGACAAACAGTATATACAAGTTAGGGACATTACGAAAAGAAGAACCCATGGCTTCTTGTAAGGATCCAGCCCAGCATTTTCGAGGGTGCTGTGTTGTACGAGGGTGCGGTGTTGTGAGAAGTTGCGGTGTTGAACGAAGGTGCGGAGTGCAAGGGCGCAGTCGTCACCCCACGCGGAATCTGTTCCAGCTCCGATGCCGGACGTCTACAAGACACGGCGAGGCCCCAAGCCTCGTGGCGTCTCGAACCGCAACTGTGGCCTTGAGTGGATACGGGCGAATGCTACTTCGGGAGTCGTCTACTTCGCCGATGACGACAACACCTATGATATTGAGCTGTTTGAAGAGGTGAGACTTTTTTTTTGAAACTACTACTCGTAATTGTTTGATTTGGCTAAATGTCATATTCTAAGGAATACTGTATTGAGAGGTCAGTGATAGAAGTTTTATGTTATCAAGAGTCAGTTTTCCTACCGTGGGAACTCCTGAGGTGTAGCTGTGTGGCTGCATGGATTTGGAAACACTTATTCTCCTCTCCTCACCCCCATACTACCATTCATAGATGTTTCCCAGTGTTAGAATGCGGACAATGCACTACACTCGTCACCTGGGACACCTTTACGCTTGTAACCTACCTAATTAATTAAATATTGCGTATTAATTCTAGCGGAAATGTGTTATTCATTTCAAGTCCTAGAAGATGGAATATTGCAGAGGCCAGGAACTGATATGCTAATTATAATTGGACGGTGTTATGTAAAAATGGTTCAACCCACAAACATTTTCAACTGAGTAAATTGAGCTCAAAGTTGAACACACAATAACCGGTATTGTGGCAGTGCGTTGAATGTTTGGTCGCAAGATGGCATAGTAGCAAGGAATGTCGGTTAAAAATATTTAGCTCTATTAAAAGTGTCATTTTACCTACATAATTATTTCAATAATTTTTTTTTTCCTTTTGTTGATTAACTCATTTGTGCATAACAACATCCAATTAGCCACAGGAGGCTGCGGGAGAAGGGAGGAAAAGGCGGAATACAAGATGGAGGTGAGGCCCGAAACGTGGTCGCGTGCTGGTGGTAGCCATCTTGGACAATGGCACGGATAGCTACAAATTTTGCTTACGAAAGAGCACTAGTGTAGTGGTGTTATTTTAATAATAGTTTTATAAAATATTGAGTGCGGTGTGCTGGATCAGAAATACCGGCTACCCTGTTCATCAGAAACGTTTCCAAATTAAAAGTCCATGCCCTAAGCTTTTTTTTATTTTATAATTTTTTATCATTATAAACGTTTGGCTAATTGGTGATTTTTTTTTATCACAAAAGTTTTCCTTAATATTGACATTTGGAGAGGTTTATTTACATTCGGAGAGGTTGACATTGATGTTTTGTGACCACATTAGGCAATTAAAAATTTACATACATGCCAAACCCGGGACTCGAACACAAAACCCCTCGCCATGAAATCCGGTGAGCGTCCGACTGCACTATGAAGGTTGACAGGAGTGAGTATTCATCTAAAACACAAATATTTCAGCAGTCATATTATTACGAGTCCTCTCTCTCTCTCTCTCTCTATATATATATATATATATATATATATATATATATATAATATATATTAACCTAATCTTCACTCATATGTAACATATATCTTAAATATACCCAAAATAATTCATATTTGTGTAAATAAAATTTTAATAAATTTAAAATGTTTAAATGGTTATGTATTTAACCTATGCTCTTTACCAATACTATAAATCATAACTCACACAAAAAAATATAAATTTCCATTTTTTTTTAAATATTTATTTATTATCTTAAGACATAGGTATGTCTTTTAACGCAAACCCTTTATCCACACCATATTTCATTATTTATGATTTAAAAGTATATAAAATATTTTTAATAATGTTAAGAAATATTTATGTATTTATCAGTATATTGTATCTTCATATATGAAAAAAATACAAGTTTAATGTTTCAATATAAAATCTTGGGATAACTAAACTTATATGATATATTTTATAATAAAATTTATCTTAAAAAATGTGTTGTTTTCTTTCTCAAACCTTTCACTTTTATGGTGAAATGTAATTGATATTTAGTTAAATTAACGTTTTTGCTTCGACTAAGGATCGAACCAAGGGCACGAATCAGTAAAATAATGAGTGATTTTTTGATTGTTTTTAGAATTTTTCTCGACGTTAGGGTCAGGTAAAAACCACATGAATTATTGTTAGTTTTTTTTTTAATTTAAACTTACCATTACTTTTGATCTACTTGTCTAACAGATTATTGAATAACATTTATACTACAATAGTACCAAAAGCACAGCATCAGTTAATGAAATAATTCATGTCTGGCCATAAAACGTGCTATAAAGCACCCCTCTTTGAGAAAACAAGGCGAATGGCCCTGCCCACAATTGAGCCGGCGTACTCAAGCGGCAGGTGTGTTGCCGATGCGGCAGGCGTGATGCAGATGCGGCAGGCGTGTTGCAGATGCGGCAGGCGTGTTGCAGATGCGGCAGGCGTGTTGCAGATGCGACAGGCGTGTTGCAGATGCGGCAGGCGTGTTGCAGATGCGGCAGGCGTGTTGCCGATGCGGCAGGCGTGTTGCAGATGCGGCAGGCGTGTTGCAGATGCGGCAGGCGTGTTGCAGATGCGACAGGCATGTTGCAGATGCGGCAGGCGTGTTTCAGATGCGGCAGGCGTGTTGCAGATGCGGCAGGCGTGTTGCAGATGCGGCAGGCGTGTTGCAGATGCGACAGGCGTGTTGCAGATGCGGCAGGCGTGTTGCAGATGCGGCAGGCGTGTTGCCGATGCGGCAGGCGTGTTGCCGATGCGGCAGGCGTGTTGCAGATGCGGCAGGCGTGTTGCCGATGCGGCAGGCGTGTTGCCGATGCGGCAGGCGTGTTGCCGATGCGGCAGGCGTGTTTTAGATGCGGCAGGCGTGTTTTAGATGCGGCAGGCGTGTTGCAGATGCGGCAGGCGTGTTGCAGATGCGGCAGGCGTGTTTTAGATGCGGCAGGCGTGTTGCAGATGCGGCAGGCGTGTTGCAGATGCGGCAGGCGTGTTGCAGATGCGGTAGGCGTGTTGCAGATGCGGCAGGCGTGTTTTAGATGCGGCAGGCGTGTTTTAGATGCGGCAGGCGTGTTGCAGATGCGGCAGGCGTGTTGCAGATGCGGCAGGCGTGTTTTAGATGCGGCAGGCGTGTTGCAGATGCGGCAGGCGTGTTGCAGATGCGGCAGGCGTGTTGCCGATGCGGCAGGCGTGTTGCAGATGCGGCAGGCGTGTTGCCGATGCGGCAGGCGTGTTGCAGATGCGGCAGGCGTGTTGCAGATGCGGCAGGCGTGTTGCAGATGCGGCAGGCGTGTTGCAGATGCGGCAGGCGTGTTGCAGATGCGGCAGGCGTGTTGCCGATGCGGCAGGCGTGTTGCAGATGCGGCAGGCGTGTTTTAGATGCGGCAGGCGTGTTGCAGATGCGGCAGGCGTGTTGCAGATGCGGCAGGCGTGTTTTAGATGCGGTAGGCGTGTTGCAGATGCGGCAGGCGTGTTGCAGATGCGGCAGGCGTGTTGCCGATGCGGCAGGCGTGTTGCAGATGCGGCAGGCGTGTCAGATGCGGCAGGCGTATTGCAGAGGCGACAGGCGTGTTGCAGATACGGCAGGCGTGTTGTAGACGCGGCAGGTGTGTTGCAGATGCGGCAGGCGTGTGGCCGATGCGGCAGGCGTGTTGCAGATGCGGCAGGCGTGTTGCAGATGCGGCAGGCTTATTGCAGAGGCGACAGGCATGTTGCCGATGCGGCAGGCATGTTGCAGATGCGGCAGGCGTGCTGCAGATGCGGCAGGTGTGCTGCAGATGCGGCAGGTGTGTTGCAGATGCGGTGGACGACGCGGGTGTCCATGTGGCCGGTGGGACTGTGCACCAAGTTCGGCCTCAGCACACCCATCGTCATCGACAGCAAGTTCGCCGGCTTTTACGACGGCTGGGTAGCCGGCCGCAAGTTCCCTGTCGACATGGCGGGCTTCGCGGTCAGCGTCCAGTTTCTTCTGCAGGTCGGTGCTAACATTTCTTTGGACTCAGTTCCGCGTCGACAGCAAGGTCATTAGAGACGGTAACACGCGAAGACACAGATGACGTTATGTCGAAACGTGATGCACAGAGGCTTAAGTTGGGGTGACCTCAGAGATCATAGTGACGTCGAACCACCGAGAACCTTCGGATAAATCGAGACAGGAATTGGTTATGTACTGTTTTAAGAAACTACCCAAGAATTTGCATGTGGTGATTTCGGTAAACTATGGAAAACCAAAATCAGGACAGCCAGACCGGGATCATACCACAGGTCCTCTTAACCACTTCGCACCTCACTTCATGTTAGTTGTAATGCAAGATCCCAGTGCACTTAGCAGGCTCATCATAGCATCGAAACTGCCTTGCATGTTCCAAACTAGTTTTGCTATGGAGAAGAGGTTCCTAAAACCCAGGGTCGCGACCCAAGTTTTGGTCGGAGGGAGAGTCCAAAGGGTTGCATCCTGGTTCTTGGGACTAAATATTATAACAATTGGTATGGTACGAAACCAGTGGAAAAGATCACAACGGATTCCAGAGCAGGTTGGTTTCATGATTGCAATCAAACCATTATGAGAGTCACTGATATAGAGCGAGTTGGTAAAGTAGTTAATCTCAGAACTTGTATTTGGTGAGATCCCGACAATAGTTCCATCCTGTCATGCTGATTCTACATTTGGTTTCCAGAAATAATTTAGTGTAAATTCTAGGATGATTCGTCTCCACAAGCCATGACTTATTCCATCATAATATTTTGTTCTTTGTGTTTTCGTCTCTAATGACTTCACGGTCAACGTGTCATACATCCAAAAAAGTGCATATTTGTAAAGTTAGTCTTAACCCAAGTGACACAGATTCATTTCCATGGCATATCTTTGCAATTGGGAAACATTGGAAATTGCAAGAACAACAGTTGTTTGTTTGTCAATTTTAAGTGACTGCTCAATTAATCATATCTAAAAATTCTGGTCAAAGTTTCACCATTGTGACTGACTGTACAAATCACTTTTATATTCGTTTGATTATTTCAAATGTTCTTCATCAAAATGTTTTTACTTCAAGCACATTGTAGAGATAAGTATTATATTTCCTGCAGCAAATTCAGCTTCAGGTATGATAATATTTTGACCTTTATTTTGCTACATTAAACAACATTGACACAAACCAGGAGCTCCTCTTAAAGTGTTGACAGATCGTAATTGTTTGAGTTTCCTTCGCGTATACATCTGCAGCATCTACTAATGATTTTAAAATGTTATTTACTTATTTTGTGTGTTGATCTTATGAATCTTTTCTTAAAATTGCTTCACTTTTATCAATCGCTTTTGACGCTGAATGTGAATTTTCAGAGGCCGAATGCTAAGATGCCTTATAAACCAGGATTCGAGGAAGATGGTTTCTTGAAGAGCTTAGCTCCATTCGAACCATCTCAAATTGAACTGAAAGCTAACAATTGCTCTAAGGTATGTATTCCACGACTTACCATACGTCCGTGTTTTGTAGGCAATTTAGAGTCGGTTTCAACAAACTTTAGGTAACTGATTAATTTTTACATAAATTATGATTGACGAAAAATTTCTAAAATTTGATTGAGTTAGCCTTCAGGTCGTACATTGTCTTTATCCGATTCGTAGCTAATTGAAGGTTTTTATAGACCTTGCCTTATATGAGTGCCATATACCCTCCAGGTGATAGGCATATTCAGTAGTGCTGATTGGCTCTTGGCCTCAACTCCTGTCCAAACACAATACTCGCAGGAGTCTGTCCAATTAAGACATAAATGTCAGTCCATATGCCCTCAGGAATAACTGGATGTGTTGATCCCAATCTTGGTGGTGGTCAGCCATAACCTTGGCAATAAATTCTTCTATGGTCCGATTGAAACTTTCCACCATGCCATTAGATTGAGGACGTAAGGCTATAGTCTTAGTTTTCTTTATCCTTAGTAACCGATACATCCCTTGGAATATATTTTATAAAAACAATATATTTTATTATTCTGTAAAAAAAGTCTTAAAATTTATTTTAATGAATAAAAAGTTTAAATTTCCTAGTTAAAAAGGTTTCAAATTATTTTAAATGCTACTTTGTTTCTTTAAGCAATAACTAAATTTGTTTCTTTGTTCACTATAAAATATTGTAGACCTTTCTATTTAAATATACCTACTACAGAACAACAATAATGTCGAACATATTGTCTAAGGAAGTGAAATAAAGAGTAAAACATAAGATTGAACTTTGTGTTTAGAATTCCTTTTAGGCAACCAAAAATAGCTTGTTTCATTATATCCATCAAAAAATATACAAAAAATAAATTCTGAAATACAGTTTTAAAACAAATATTTTTGAAATTCCAGTCCTAATCATGGTAGTTTTTGGTTTCTTGAAACAAGTTCAAGCAAATGCTGGAATGGTTCCTGTTAGCTGAATATGTTGGCAGTAGCTCTTCGTGCATGAATATATTTAACTTTTAATAATAATAGGCCTTAAAGTTTGTAGAAAAAAATTCTTGATTGTCCCCCTTCACACACATGTGCACACGCACACTCTCTTCACACAAAAAATTGCTTGCAGCATTTGCCTGAAGTTGTTTAATCAAAAAAATACTATGATTAGGGCCGGAATTTAAAAATTATGTTTTAAATTTGGGGTTCAGACTTTTTTTTTTAATTTTTTTTATGGAGGCGATTAAATTTGTTGGTGGCCGAAAACAAGTTCTAAACACAAAGTATAATATTATGTTTTTTTTTTACTCTTTATTTTGCTTGCTTGGACAAAAAAAACCACCAGTTAACCCATTTATTTTTTTTCTCCTTACTGAGCACATCATTTTAATCACCCATTACATAAATTATTTCTTAGATTTGACATGTTTTCACAATCCCTCCCTTTTTAAACTATGTATTTATTTTGTTTTGTGTTCTTAAATTGTATAAGATGTGATCATTTTACCACCGTGTTAGTAAACCTTTACTCCTATTTGATACTAATGAATTTTAAAAAATTAATTCATTTATTTCATACTTGCCTGATTTACATTGTATGGCTACAGTGTTCCTACGTTGCCAACTAAAAGTCCTTATTTGAGGTTACTGAAATTATAACACTCCCAACAAATCCAGTTCTATTATTTCATTTTTATTTCTAGGTTCTTAGTTTCCAACAAATTTATGCCCATACATGTCACTTTTATCCTGAGTATCTTAATTTTCTTGCAAACTTAAATATAGTTATTGTCCCTCCCCGGAGGTATGAATGGAAAAGATACTGATACAGGTTACTAAATACTCATTTAAATAATAAAAAAAAAGCAAATCTGTTCCTTGATGTATAAAACTCTATCTTGAATACATGTGTTTTCTTTAGCCTAGCACTTAATTGACTTGCATTTCCCAATTATAAAAATGCAATTAGTTATGAAATCAAACAAACAAAGTACAAGTTGCTGTTCGTTTTGCAAAATTTGATCTCTATCGATATTTATACTGTATTTCCAGTTACAGTCCAGCATTATGAAACAGTGTATAGGTTAGAATACCTACCTAAATGAATGTAAATGCATGTGTTTGTGGCTCAGGTACTGGTGTGGCACACGCAAACCAAGAAAAACGATCCATCTGCAGCCCTCAACATGACGAAGTACGCCAACACGAACCTTGTCCACCTGAAGAAGCTGATTGTTTGATCACTGGTGATATGCTCACACTGGAAGCACATTATGACCCTGTCATCATCCTGATGACAATACAGTGGACCTGCTCACACTCACTCCACTTGTTGTTGTGGTTTGTTTACGAGAAGTGATTACTCTCGGAGATTCTGGTTGCTGAGCGCACCCAAGTTGACTTCAACAACTCTCCCGACTGTTAGCGCACGGGGTGCCGTCTCGACCAGACTGCACGAGCGCAGGAAACAAATGTTTCGATCTTAAACGACTACTAATAAAAACTTTTTTGTTTAACGCAAAATGACATCGTTGATAGCGAGAATGATAGAAGTATCTGAGGTATCTGGGCTCCCGGACATAGTTTCTTCTCGATCGATTTAGCTAACCCAAGTTTATAAGCAAATCCCTGCTTGCCCCAAGACAAGTTAAGTGAAGCAGACGTTTGTTGAACAGGCATGCAAGAACATTTACTGGGACGACGATTCATCGTGTCTTTGGTCGTTAGAAGTGTCTGCTATTTTGTAATATGTGATATGTGACTGCAAAGGACGAATGAATGGTTACCCCTTTACATCGCCTTGATTTTACCACACAAACAAACATTCTTAACAAGTGTACCATTGCATTATGATTTTTTACCAGATAATATTCAAAAACTTGACCGGATCTGGTATGTAACAGACATCCCAAGTGTACACTAACTGGTCACTTTTCGTGGACATTTAAACTGAAATTATCAATGTCATTAGTTTTGTGTTAATTTTTATGCATTAAATTTTCTGTTCACATAATGCAAAGTTGAGTCCAAAGTTACGGCTGTGAAAACTGTTGAAAATCAGTCCAATCCACTGAAAATGTTGTCTGTAGAACTAATGTTACATTAAAATTTTGATAATGAATTTAACAAAATTAAACAGGTTCCATTACATCATAGCACAGTTTCCCAGATGATTGCATAGTTGAGTCATCAGCACTTTGATAAGCTGAGCTGGAGTGTAGTGTGAAATGCACTTGCTGTGTATGCATGTGAATGCAATGATTTCTCTTTAGTTGGGGTGTTCCTGACGTCAAACAAAAAAAAAACTCTTCACTACTTCTGATAAACTTAACATATACATCAACCTTTTCTACCAGTAATGTTAACTCCCTTTAGAATAAAATGAGTGTCACTTAAAACGTGATTGATTTTATGTAAACATGAAGGGCATGTATCAGCCGCAGTTAACAAATGTAACTTTCTTTCTGAAAAACTTATTCTGATTATTTTGAACTTTTTTCTACGATAATGTTATGTTATTCAAATATGCTAAGTTTTTTCATTGTTAAAATAATATAAACACTACATATTCAATTCAATAAAATTAGCAAATCTTAAAAAAATTAATGAATAGATATCTAATACCTGTGTTTTACTATTCACTTAATTTTTTTTTATCTGGACTTAAAAAAAATTTAGACAAAGAAAAATATATTGGTTGACACATGGCCAAAATAAGCATGCTTGCTATGATATTTCAGGATTACAGTTTATCTTCTTTACATGAATGAATGTTTGTTGATGTATAAATAAGTTGCATTTTGGTGTTTACAAATGCAATATTTGTTATATGAATTGTTGTTTTTGTCATTTTATAAACATTCTTGCCAAAATAAGCAATAAAGAAAATCCTCAACGAAGTAAAAGAGATTATCCCGAAAGCAGGAGAAAGGTTTAATGAACGATAGGTGAAGGAAACTTTTTAAATGCCAGAATAAAATGGAGTGGAGTGCTCACTCGCCATGAAAGCACTGCAGTGGCCTTGCGTTGCTATCTCTCTCTCCCTCCCTCTCTCTGTTAAGTAAAACGTGATTGTACTGACGTCGTCCGGGCCTGCGGCCCCTTTGAGCCCGATATGACACCGCCCAACCACCGTTTCAGTTCAAACCTCCCGCTCGTGCGTGCGTGTGTGCGTGTGTGTCTAGCCCGGCAAGAGGGCGCTTAGAAGCAGTGCGGCGATCCCTAAAATTGCTATGTTAATATTAATTGTAAGCCTTTTTGTTGTTTTCATCCATCTTCGCCCCAGTGCTGTGCAGTTTACTTGTGTTTTCTTTAATTTAAATAAGTTACCTTAAATAACTATAGACGTTGCCCGGGCGGACCCGAACAGGCACGGACTTGGACGAGGATAGGAATGCTTTTATATAAATTATCATTTAATAAGTAAATAGTAACAAACTTTCCATTGTCAGTAATTTTTATATATTTTTAATGTTTATCTGTAATTTACTCAACTTTCGCCGGGGCACGGAGTCGTAGAATACAGTAACGGTAATTGTGTTGGCGCGAAGGGCACCATGTTGCCACCTGCGAGCGATGAGCTCAGCCCAGTCCATCTTCATCACTGACCGAGAGCAGACGCGCCAGCACCCCGGGGACCTCAACCTTTGTTCATCACTGACCAAGTAATTTCTGTATCGTTAATTCTTTTTAAATCGCTTTCGTTCGTCATCCTCGGGGCAGCTCTCGGTCAGCGGGCTGTTTAATTAATTAATTGTCTCAGTCGAGTTTTTTTCATCACCGTGTAATAAGTATACTTTGCAGCATGGCCACGTGTGTGGACCATGCCCTCACCTAAACCGATTCGTGCCTCAGGCTTTTTAACCGTGTAATGTGTAACGTGTAACGGGCGTGTAGAGAGACGTGTTAGTGAAATTAAATCTGGAGAATAAATATAAAGTGAGTACTTATTTAATCACGTGGTGAGTGAGTCTAGGAGTGTGGCGTGCCCGACGCCTAGAGCGGGCCAGGTCTGGGTAGCTAGGATAGAAAGGGCTGGTAACTCGTCCCCACTTGGGCTACGTCACGCCCTGAGTGAGAGACTCCGCCGGGTCCACGTGCCCTTCCACGTGGTGGCGCCCATAGTTAACATCTCGAAATCACCGGCAATGCGCGATCAGCCCTCAAATGGCGCCCAAGAGCGTGGGGCGAGTTACATCTTCCGCGAAAACCAGACCTGTACGAGCGTGTGAGATAGGCGGTTGTTACGCGGAGCGCGCGGAACTAAAGTTCGCGCTGGAACTATTGTTCGCGCGGAGCGCATAGCGGGACTCTGGCGCGCCAGCCACGTGATCAGCCAAGCGCACGCTTCCAGGAATCCGCGCACAAACAACGGACTCCGAGCGCAGTAAGTAACACAGTGCTGATGTGTTCGTGAGGACTGTTCGTGTGCAGAGTACCACGTGCGTAGACATGTATCCGTATCCGGACGAGTGTATCGGGTGTTACTTTCCCCGCCCGAGTTGGGACTTGCATGGCAGGACCGCCGCCGGATACGAGTGTGGCTACTGTACGGAGTACCGCATACACGGCGTGACGAAATGTGGAGCTAGGTCGTGTCCCGGAGGTAGTAGCGAGGGATACCGCTGCCAGGAATGTGCCGGCCTGTGGCATCGTGGCTGTATCGGCGAACGTGAATGGACCGTACTGCGCAAGTTTTTTACCTTCACGTGCGCACGGTGCACTGCCTACCTAGCCACCCAGGCGCAGTACGAGGCAGAGACGCTGGAAAATCCTCCACGACACGCCTCGACGCTTCCCGAAACGCCGACGCCGCTCACGCCGACACCGACTCCGATCACGCCGACACCACTCACGCCGAAAAAGACGCCGCTCACGCCGACGCCAACCACGCCGGAAAAGACGCTGCTCGACTCGCCGACGCAGCCCGTGCCAAGGACGCCGCCCGTTGCCGGAACGTCACCGCCGCACCAAGCCGACTCCTCACGCACGACGCCGACCCCAGCACCACGAAGGTACGTCCTGACGTCACCCGCACCGCCACGTGTTACGTTACCGACGCCTACCGCTCTGACAAAGACGCCCGTCGTCCTGACGCCCACGCCCGTCGTCCCGACGCCGACGGCCGCCGTCCCGACGCCCGCCGTGCCGACGCTCATCGACTTGACGTCTCCCGACACAAGTCCGATCCCGCCGCCGCCTGCCACACTGCGTTTCGTCGACCCGACGCCACTTATCCCGACTCCGACGCTCGCCGTCCCGACGCCGACAATTCCGCTCCCACCTCCTGTCCTGGAGCCGCCAACCTCGGCACCTCTCGTCGACCTGACGTCTCCCGACGCTGGTCCTAACGCATCATCGCCAGCAAGACCTCGTTTCGCCGACCTGACGCCACTCATCCCGACTATGATGACGCCTGACTCGCCGAAGCCAACCGAGCGACGCCCGACAACGACCGTCCCGCCGCAGTCTGCGACGCCGTCCAGCACCCGCCTCGTGTCGGAGACACCTCCCGACGCCGGAATGACCTCGCCACCGCACCGAACCGCCGTCCCGACGCCACCAAGGTCATTTCCGGCGAAACCCGCATCGTCTCCGCCACACGACTCGCCACGGACGCCTCCAGACTCGACGCCGACGCTTCGTGTCACCCTGTCGCCACCACCTGGCTTCGACGTCATCATGCCGTCGTCACCGCCACCAGAGTGCGCAGTAGCAAACGGGACGCTTTGCGACACGATGTCCAGGGCCCTGACGCCGAGACGCCTGAGCGCCGCCCCGCCGCCTGGGTTCGCTCCTCTGTGCCCGCCCGGATTCGCCCCGCTGTGCCCGCCTGGCTTCGAAGCACAGCCAGTTGATCATGCCCGAGTGAGACAGACGCGCGCGACGCCGACACTGACGCCGCCTCCATGCCCACCTGACGCGACGCCCGGAACGACCGAGACGCCACGACGCCCGATTCCGACGCCGATCGCCGCAGTACCGGAACACCGGTCAAGTGCCCTGCCGCACGAGACGCCACCCAAATGTCGCAAGTTGGCAACATTGGGACGCCGCACCGTGAAGAATCGCCTGAGCTCCCTGCGTCCGCCTGTCGCGATGCAGGTCGACGCCACGACGCCGGGACGCCCGACCGTCCCACCACCGAACGTGACCACCACCCGGACTTCGACACCTGTCACCCGTCTGTCACGACGGGCCGCGAAGCGCCCGCCTGTCGGCGAGGCTGAGCCGGGCCGTGCCGAGCGCCGCCCGCGCTTGCTGCCCGCCTGCCACGAGCCGCCTGACCTTGGCCGCCGCCGCCCCTGCCGGCCGGCGCCCTGGCCACCGCCACGCTATCACACGCAGCAGCCGCCGCAGCCGCAGCTGACGCAGATTTGGGGCTCGGGACAACTGGTGGGTCACCACCCACAAGGTTAGTCAGCCAGCGCCCATTCTGTCCGTGTGTATCGTCCTCCATAGTGTAAATATTGCTCAACTGTCATTTTGTAAACATTGCTCGCCGCCATCATGTAAACATTGCTCGCCCTTCCATCGTGTAAACATTGCTTGTCCGTCCGTCATGTCAACATTGCCACCTGCCCGCACAAACATAAACATCAACATTGCCACGTGGGAGTGCGCGACGTAAACACCACAGGCAACGCCCCCCAACCATCTGTCAAACGGCGCTGTCATATCGGCCTACTTTCGGAGGGGGCAATTGACGTCGTCCGGGCCTGCGGCCCCTTTGAGCCCGATATGACACCGCCCAACCACCGTTTCAGTTCAAACCTCCCGCTCGTGCGTGCGTGTGTGCGTGTGTGTCTAGCCCGGCAAGAGGGCGCTTAGAAGCAGTGCGGCGATCCCTAAAATTGCTATGTTAATATTAATTGTAAGCCTTTTTGTTGTTTTCATCCATCTTCGCCCCAGTGCTGTGCAGTTTACTTGTGTTTTCTTTAATTTAAATAAGTTACCTTAAATAACTATAGACGTTGCCCGGGCGGACCCGAACAGGCACGGACTTGGACGAGGATAGGAATGCTTTTATATAAATTATCATTAAATAAGTAAATAGTAACAAACTTTCCATTGTCAGTAATTTTTATATATTTTTAATGTTTATCTGTAATTTACTCAACTTTCGCCGGGGCACGGAGTCGTAGAATACAGTAACGGTAATTGTGTTGGCGCGAAGGGCACCATGTTGCCACCTGCGAGCGATGAGCTCAGCCCAGTCCATCTTCATCACTGACCGAGAGCAGACGCGCCAGCACCCCGGGGACCTCAACCTTTGTTCATCACTGACCAAGTAATTTCTGTATCGTTAATTCTTTTTAAATCGCTTTCGTTCGTCATCCTCGGGGCAGCTCTCGGTCAGCGGGCTGTTTAATTAATTAATTGTCTCAGTCGAGTTTTTTTCATCACCGTGTAATAAGTATACTTTGCAGCATGGCCACGTGTGTGGACCATGCCCTCACCTAAACCGATTCGTGCCTCAGGCTTTTTAACCGTGTAATGTGTAACGTGTAACGGGCGTGTAGAGAGACGTGTTAGTGAAATTAAATCTGGAGAATAAATATAAAGTGAGTACTTATTTAATCACGTGGTGAGTGAGTCTAGGAGTGTGGCGTGCCCGACGCCTAGAGCGGGCCAGGTCTGGGTAGCTAGGATAGAAAGGGCTGGTAACTCGTCCCCACTTGGGCTACGTCACGCCCTGAGTGAGAGACTCCGCCGGGTCCACGTGCCCTTCCACGTGGTGGCGCCCATAGTTAACATCTCGAAATCACCGGCAATGCGCGATCAGCCCTCAGTACCAATCTGCCCAGTAGCGAAAAAAGAATAATTTCATTTCTGCTTACACAATATTAATACCAGTGTGAAGACCACTGAATGAACAGCAGTGTATAACATTCTATTTATCGTGTAGATTACGAATAGTGAGTTAAAACCAGATTTGCCACAAAAGACAAATGTTGCAAAAAGTAAGCAGATATGATATTTAAATTTCCCGTCCCTGAAAATTTAGTAAATTAGGTATTTAATGTTGCAATAATCTTTATTTATAATAAATGTGCTTCTGTCAGTTTATTTATATCTGTAATTTTACCTCGGGACCAATGAAATATGTATCTATTGTTGAACATTTACACTCATTCAAACCAGCGACACTTGTTCACGTACCTCTATCTCATTGTAACAAACTCCAGAAATTTTGACATTGTATCTGCGATTCAGCTTTACATCCAGTTACGTACCTGTTTTTAAATCATTGTAAGAACGGGCTCACATAAAACACAGTGCTATCAACCACATGAAAAATGAGGTATTTATATAGTAACATAAGAGTAAAAAAAAATTATGATACAAGCGAAGTCACTTACAAGAAATACAGTGTTTTAAGTTTAGTCAATTACTAATTTTTTTTTAATTGGTAAAAATTTCAATTTATTTTCCTTTCTAGAATCAAAACTGAAAAAAAAAAAACAGCAATCATATGAGTTTGCAATATCCTTTATTTTTGTTTCACGAGTTGAAGCTTATTTCATTATAAATGAATACTTATATATTAAAAGTCGCAAACTATTTTCAGTACTTTAATAATTAAGTAAGTAGTGTCTATAGGACTAAGAAATATGGAAAGCCAGTTTTAATATAGTCATATAAACCTGGCTTTTAAAAAAAAAGACACTTAAGTAGTGTATTTATACATAATGCTATACAAAAAATATGGAACAATGGCTGTATTGACGTTGCTACAGAAAATTATTATCTAAAATGATGTTACATGTTAAATTTTCAGGCTGCTTGAATTGAGTAAAATTAACACATTTACTTTGCTGAAACAGTTTCACTTGGTGAACTCTAATAAAATAATGATTACACAACATGTTAAACAGACCAGAGTTGAATGACCACACAAGTTTGTGTGCGCAAAGCACCTAGGGTTACTTAGCCCCTTCGCATTAGCCCCACACAGCTCATAGCAGTTCTTTGAACGTGATAGGCATATAGATAGTCTTTAGTTTCGCTTATAATAAAAACATATAAATCTACAGCAAGCTTGTTGAAATTTTGTCCACCTAACCTTAGACCTTAAAATCAAGAGGAACTTCACAGTTTCCAAAAGATTTTAAAAATTGTTACCCTACACCATTCCCAACCCCTTAAAGTAGAACTTTGGTACCTCTTCATTATATTTTGCACCACTGACTTTTGAAATAACAGGAATTGTACTGCCTACATATGATTTAGGAAAAAAAAGGAAGATTGCTGACCACATGAGGTTTCGAAAAACCACCCCATAAAGCTGAATTTAGGTATTTCTTGGTGAAATTTTGCAACTTGAAAAAATAATTATTGCCTACAACAAGTTCGAAAAACTAGGAAAATCGCTGTCCACATTAGATTTTCAAAAAACATCCCATTCACCTTTCTTACCCCTTGAATCATAAAATTGGTACTTCTTGATGAAATTTGGCACACTTGATAAAAATTGTCTAAATTTAATTTTGAAAAAAAAAATTAAGAAGAAAGATCACAGTCTACAAAATATTTTGAAAAACCACTTCATTCCACATTCTTAGCCCTTAAAAATTAGTTTATTGTTTTTGATGAAATTTTTGCACACTTAACTTTTAAAATAAGATAAAAATTACTGTCTAAATTTGATTTTGAAAAAAATATATACTCCCATCCCCCAGTAGTTTTAATTTCTGAAATAAAATATTACATTTTCTTATTAAAAATAGGAACTACTCTCTTTAAAAAAAAATAGACTCTTTACACTGCTTAAAGCCTGGCCATGCCTGGTACTCCTGCTTGTACGTATATATTCATTGTATCCATTGTGGTTTTAAATATTTTTCTCTTACAAAAGTCATGTAACCACATTTTGATTATTTTTGTAACTATTAATTTTAAAAAGTTTCTGTGTATTTTATCAAAAAAAGTAAAACTGCAAATGTGTGTGTGTACATATGTACACATACAATTTTTATTTTATGTTATTTTAACTTTGAAAATGAACAACACAGTTAATTTTTGGTTTTAACTAATTTGTCGGTTGGTTGGTTGGTTATAAATTTCATTTTCAGATATACATGTTTTTGGATATCTATAATTTATTTTAATTTCACTGATCACGATTTTTTTTTGTTTATTTTTTTTTTAAATATGTCACATATCCTACAAAATTATGACACTAACAACGGTTTACAAATCGTCAGTGGCCAGGATAAGATTATTTGCTGATCATGCATATTTGGCAACATTTGTTCATATTTGAACTGAGTTTCGTGTCTTAAGTAAATGCTTTGTCATGCCAAAAATAGTAAAATCCAGCTGATATTGAAGTTGTCTGCCTTCACAAAGCTCATCTTTACTGCTGGCTGTGAAACAGGAGAATAAGATTACCTCGTTGAAGCTCGTTTTACGTCGTGTCTCGAGACAGTTCAACACTTAGTACAGAAGTTTAAACACTGTTAAAATTCTGGCCGATCTACTTATGTGCTCAGCTGACAAACCATGTTTCTGAAAATATTTTTTTTTTACAAAACCTGTTTAAAATACTGGATGCTGGCATTCGTCTTCGTTATCCTCTATTGTGCTTCTAAATATATTCCACCTACATCAAACATTGTTCTTTCACTTTGCACTAAGTACTTTTACAATTTGTATCATGAAGTATTTGTTTTGCTTGCACACTATTGCTTGATTGAAGTGCCGTATAGTTCTCACGCGAACATATATCATTGGAAACCGAGGTATAAAAAGGCCAGTAACGACTGTGATTTGGGTTAAATGTACATAAATTATATATATATTGTGGGAGGTTTTACATTATTTCTAATTTATCTTTACAGTTTCATACCAAAGACCTGTTTTAATATATTGCATGTGCACAAACTAATTCTATATTTAAATTACTTGTAATTTAAATGACGTATAATAATCAATTTCTTATGCACACTGCAAATATTAAACTGTTATAAATTTTCAAATAAAAGTTACATTGTAAACTATTTGTACATTGCAATGATATTATTATGCATTATTATAAATTAATTTTATAGCTAACATGTACATATATGTGAAATTTTTTTCCTATAAGTGTTCTCATTTAATGTTTTCATTTCTACTACAATTTTTGATTGCCTTAAAAAATGACATTTCTATGTGTTTTATGTTGTTTCCGATTTGTTATTGCGCTATTTTGCAAATTCATATCTTTTTGTGTAAAACTGATTTAAATATTTTTTATTATTTATTTTACAAGAAATTTTCACTTAAATTGTATTTACTGAAAACTGAACTGCCCTGATATTTTTTTCTCATTGGTAAGTTTTTAAAATTTCTCTAGTAAATCAAAAATTGAGACAAAACATTGGCTTTTTTTAGAGCTTAAAATAACTTAATTATTCTTTAAGTAAAAAAGATTCTAAATAAATAATCCTGATACACCAAAATGAAGTCTTCAGTTTTTATTTTTCATTCAAGGAGATTTTTTTTATATTGTTCTATTGTTCCAATAAGTGAATATAGTTTACAAAACCATTTGTTTCAGTATTAGTTACTTAATAAACATGTTCCATTTTAATTTTGTTGCAAAAACAAAACTGTTTTACAGTAGTTTCAGTAAATGTTGGGTTTATTTTTATATATCCTGGGAATCCATTCCATTTGTTCAGCTTTGGTGATATTTTGTAGTGGCTGCCTCTTGAACCACGGAGTGAATGACTTTGTTCTGAAAACCAAGATACCGACTTGGTAAGGCCGGTGTTCCAAAAGACAAAAATAAGGGTTTAGGTGTTTGTTGAACATGTTACACCTGTACCCTAGTGCACGATAGGACTCAGCCAGTCCCTTAATTTTAGGGAACGGCTTATTGTGTCCTATCCGTGACCTATCTGTTGCCCAAATTCCGCTCATGCGCAGAGCTGACTTTTTCTGGCATCTGGCATCTGGCGCCATTAACTTGTATGCATTTGATTTTGTGAATATCGGAGGACGTACGAAGCGTGTTGGTGTGCCAAATGAAACTTTATGATAGAAAAAATATCCTGGAATACATTTAGTACACTCTGAAGGTTACAACATGAAATAAATGCAACTTAAAATGTACATGAGAAAATTTCAATAACACAATTTAATTTGTGTGACACTGCTGCTATCTCTAGGATTTTTGCTGTAAAAAATTGTATCGATGATTGCCAAACGTTCGCTAGGATGCGTTGAAACCAGTTTCTAGCCTCGCGCAGGGCACCGTTTATTAAAATGGTTGCCGATCTGTCGCCCAACTGGAATTTGGTTGGGATACGTTCTGAAATACAGCTGCGAGTTAGGTTACGGTTGTATCCCAACAAGGCAGTGCTTATTCGCTACCTTACCTGAAAGTCTTGGAATACCGCTCTAAGAGTCATCCAACGCAAACGTAGGTCTTTTAAAAATACATCGATGTTCAAACAACTAATGTGTCAACTCATAAGTCTACCAATAACTGATTATTTAAAAACCATATAAAATTATACTTCTTTAATTTTAAATAACATAAAATATTTTTAAAAATTATAAATATTTTATGTGTGAAATTTAATTCATTAACTATAAATTAAATTTTAAACAGTTCAGGTGTTATATCGAATGCTATTTGCATCATGTATATAAAAATATACATATATATATGGGTTCACTTTTCATAACTTTTTTGCTTCAATAACCTAATGATGTTTACTCCAAATACTTAAAGATTTTAATGTTGAGATTTTAAGACATAAGAACTAGCAAAGCACTAGTAGTGAGGCAACCCGCTTTTATGTTGATATTGAAAAGGAAAAATTGGTACAAACTTAGAGCCAGTCAAAATGATACTTGGAACCAATAAGAGACAGAGTGATCTGATGGAGAATCCATAGAGCACTCTAAAAAAAGTGTGATATTTTTACCTTGAAGTTTGTGTATTTTTACACGTAAGTATAGGTAATTTACGAAAGCAAATACACTGTAATTTTAGACACAGTATACTACTGAATACTGTGTTTTTAAACAAGTGTAGGTGTGAAATTTAAACTTGTTTGGTATGTATATATAATAATTTAAAAACTTGTGTATATTCACACAGACTTTTGTAAAAATTCAGTTGCAATGCATTTGTTATTTTAAGGGTCTGATCGTGTAAAAATTAATTATAAGTCAGTGCTAAATTTCTGTTCCATTTTTGTAGTTAAATGACACTGAACCGGGTGAACAATTACTATGACATGAACTGTAACAGCTGGAACTGTATCAGGTGACACTAGCAGCCTGGACTGCTGATTTTTTAAATCAAAAGACTACGAGTGGAATGAAAGTAACTGAAATAATGAGCATGAGTAGCACCATAGTGGCCCCTCTTGCTGTCGAAGACTCAGTAATCACTCTGGCTCTCCAGGGACCTATTTACTGTTGGAGTTTTATTTTTATATAAATTGTTTAGTTCCATATCTCCCTGGTAAAGAAGCTTGTCATTACTCTAAGGTTAAGTTAAAGCTCCAAATAACTAACCTAAAAAACACTAAAATAGTAACTTTTGATTTGTGAATTAGTAAACTGGGCAAACTGTTAAGTCACTTGGAAAATTTTGTTTCTAGTGAACCAATGAGTCATTAAAGTATGTACGCCGAAGTGTTTTACTTACTTCACTATTATCATTTTTCACAGTATACTTGTCCCATAATTCAGCGTGCCACATATATATTTGTTTGTAATACTGACAACTGTGATTATTTAAAACAAGGTTCATTTAATTTAAAAAAAAATTCAGTTAGACATTTTTTCAAGTATTAAGTCAATGTTTTGTTTTAAATTGAGATTATTATTTCCTACTTAAAATCCATTGAATAGATTTTTTTAGGAAAACAAGAAACGTGAATGTAAATCCTCTATTTACATAAAATCAGTTTATAAATTGTTTTGAATAACATTATTAATGTGATGCACAATTAAAAACTATTTGAGGTTATCTTATCCAAATCATGGGTTTTTGTGTTTACTAGCACATTTTGAAAACATTTAATATTTGGTATGAAAAAATGAAAGGATGGGTTATCAAGTTGGTAAAGGTAATATGTAAATATATCATGTTCACTTTATAGGGGGTGAAAACCTAAATTAGAGTAATTAATTAATTTTCCAAGTAATTTAAATATTAAGAGTATAACAATTTAATTTTGTTATAGTTAACTACCATGCCTGGTTGTTTACATAAAAAAAAAAAAAAAATAATTTTAATTGAGGAAATATTGAAAAGTTTTCAAAATGGCTAAATAAATAAATCAAAATTTTTTCTTGTAAATGATTTTAATTAGAGTAGTATGAAAACAATTGTTTATAGTATAAGTTTTCATGGACTGCATGTTAATAAAATGCATATCATGTCAGAGGAGGCTTGAGAGAAGTAATAGTGCTTATCAACCAACATACCTATGTTAGAATTTATTTTTAATGAAAACCTATTTGAAAATAAAAAAAAAGTACTAAATTCCCATAAAATAATTTAGGTAAATGGTTTTAATATCCTACTTAATTAAAATGGGAACAATGTTTGAAGTTATGATAAAAGTTTTATGTTTATCTTCTAAAAGATCAAAATCATAACATTACTGTCATATTTTATTTTTTAATAAACCACATTTTATAAATAAATGCAAAATATGTCATTAAGATACAATTAAAAAGCTACTGTATTCAACCAAAATTTCTATAAATAAACAAAAATGAAGTCTACAAGCTAAAAAAATTTACTATAAAATGTAAAATAATTTAAGTTAAATGGAAGTAGAATTAATAAAGTTGGCCCGCATATACACCTATATAAAGACAAAGATAAAGGAAGGTAATAGGCTTTTTATTTTTCTTTATGAAAGTTTTACTGTGGACGTAGCTATAATAGATGCAGTTTTATTATTTTCTTTTTTGGCAAGGATGCTAACTTAAATCCCTTATTAACTACATTCTTATTTCAATTAACCCAACAGCTTAAATATTTTTAAAATGTACACAAAAGTAATTTTTTAACATCCACAGTCTTAAAGTTTTGCATGACAATGTAAAAACATGAATTTCATATATTAAACATTGATGTTAAAACCATTCGTTCTAAATTACTTGAAAGTAAGGATGTCTTGCGGCATGGATTATCTTTATTTTGTATAACTAAGGTTATTGTTGTGTTCAGGAGAACCATTTACTGTGATGGTTATGGCGATCAAATACTTAAAAAGTGCATCACATTTACGCATCAAAGGCATTCCTTTAATCTAAGATGTGTAGTAGTGCCATATTTGACATTAGCTTTATAGTCATAATGTACTATTTAAGATCTTAAAATTTTCTAAAATTTTCTCACTACCCAAAATTAATTCCTAATCCAATTTGTTTTTTTTTTCCCTTGTAGTAACTATCAAACTACAAAATTTAATAAATCTGACTGGGTAAATCTCTCTCATAGTAAAAAATATACATTATTTCTTGCATTAATAACATTTCTCTCTGTATTTTAATATATTCTGTAATCTCATGTAAATTTTCCCTATGCACATATTTTATGTAAAATATACTAGAACAACATGTAAAGGGATTAATTTATTTTATATTTACCCAATTGAATAATATAATAATGTATTTTTCTCAAAGGCCATATTAATCAAGATTTTTATGATTAAAATAGCCAATATTATATAGCTTGATTTTTATTATAATAAAATTACTAGAAGTAAGTATTCTATAATTGCTTTCAGTGTCTTTTAAACTACTTCTCTGAGAATTAAACGTGATATAAGTTGTTTTTTTTCCCTGGTGGAATTAAGCACATAGCTATAGTGTCTTGGAGAACACTGTTACAATGTTTATAAACCGTAAGTTCATACTGTGACTGTATTTCATATTTTAACGGATGCTATTATATAAGTGGAACAAACGAAATATGTAACAAAAAAAATAGTTTTTTCTGGAATATTTTTGCTTGTGTTCAGCAGGCCCAAAGTACACAAGGCTGACTCTGCGTTACCGCTAACTTCCTGACAATATACAAACAAATGTAACATTTAAATTCACCTTCAGAAATAAATCTGTACAATTTTTCTGCTCTTATGTTGTTGTAGATTAACAATGTATCCATTAAATTTCGCTTTACAATTTTGGTCATTTTCATTTATTAATTTAAATTACAAGTTTTGTACATTAAGTTAACTGTGAAAATATTTGCATAATTAAATCATAATATTGTTTATACTACTTAAATAATATTTTCCTTCAGAGAATTTAAATTTTAATAGTACTGTACTGCTCATAACATATTAAACTATGGTATCTCGAAAAAATCTAACTTCTTTCAAACAATGAATAGCGATATATGGCAACCACTTATTTTTGTACATTTGAATATGACTGTTTGGATAGAAACACATTGTTAATTTTCAAAAACAAACACCTTAGAAAATAGTGTTTCTATGATGAATGTTGTTATACTTTTGTTTTATTTTTAGAACATGTGTTTAAAAAATTGGCAATACACAGATTATAAGTTACAGGATGTTGCTACTATGCTTTGTCATTCACTTTGTTTTAAATATTTATTTTATTTGTTTTTATAGTACTCTGTCAGTATCTGTCAATAAAATTGCCAGTATTTGTCAAAGGTTTTTACACACCTTAAAGGGTTATTACCACTGCATTGCAATAGGTAACTAATTTAATTAAGCAATTATCAAAACCATTAGGTATAAAATTTAACAGCTCATATTGTATTATATTGCAAAACTTTATGGTACATATCTATAATTTTTGTCTACATAATGACTGATTTAGAACAAAACTAAGGATATTGTTCTTACAGACTGACATATTATTGTATAAATTTGGGAATAAAATTTTTTTACAAAATATATCAAATATTTATACCGTAAACCTTTCTCCTTTAATTAAAATCATTTAATTTAACCTATTATTAATCAACAGTACCTACTTGTCATTAAGCATAGCTGATAGGAGTGTAGTTGTGTCTCTTAAGTCTGAAAAGCAAGGATCAAACATATATCTTGGATGCCTTTAAACTTGAAAATTTCTCTTTTTTTGCCAAAAAATAATCTAAATTCTTAAAAATGATTAATAATAATTTTTTTTTCCCTCCAATTGTTCTTTTTCGAGGAAAATTCTCTGTTATTTCAAAAACATTTCTGAAAAATCATCAGAAAATTCTGAGGAGCCAAATATCCTTATAAAGAAGCCAGTTCTTCACGGGACCCTATTTGTGGTCATGAACTTGCCCTTGAAAATTAAAATAGGACAGGAAATTTCAAACAAATTCTAGAGAATTATAAAGAAAGAAAAAAAAAACATCAAAAAACTATAGCTCTCATGATCCACTTTGATGGAAGTCATCTTTGAACCCACAACTATTCTAAAAAATATATCGTAATCCTAAACAGTTAAGATCATTTGATACAAAATTATTTGAATTTTACGTAAAATAATTTTAATATTACACTCGTGAATAAAGTCATGTTCCTGATCTCATTTCTGATAGATACACAAAAATATCACCACACATCTTTCCTTTAAAATTTTGACCAGCAGACGAAATAGCCACCACATTTACCAATACTTGTATATTCATGCATGCCTCTACCATTTTTACATCACAGTAGCCATTTCACCTGCCATTAATTGCTAGGTTTATATAGTATCCATCACCATCTACTTCACTTGTTATCTTCTAGAATGCCCTTGTGTCAATCACCCCATGATCACCCACATTAAGCAGCATTTTCAACATAACAATTTTTGAAACGTTAACAAACAATTCAGAATTTTTATTTTTTTTTCAATTTTCTAAACAAAACAAAAATTCAAACATTTGACATGGCCGCGGCCTAACCGTCCTCCTTATGCTAAGCGGGGGTTCGCGTTGATACATGTGCTGAGATTAATTTGTGGGCGCCACCGTGCAAGGGGCACGAACCCGGGAGAGACTCATTTTCTGGGCCGTGACGTCGCCCATGTGAGGCGCTATTTTGACCCCCTAAAGCCGATCCTAGTACTCGCCACTGGTCCGCTCTCAGCGTCGGGTACGCTCTTCACCTACGCAGTGGCTCTTACGGCGTCCCACACGCCGTCACACTCAGGATGTTGAAATAAACAAATACAAATAAAATTGTATGCCCTGGTTTATTAGTAGCTACTTCGCCTACACCTTTGATTATATCACACAACGCCTGCGGCACGAATCGGTTCACGTGGTGCGACCTGACCACGTGGCCACACTCTACAATTAGGTAATTAGCATGAAAAGGACCATAGTGGTCACTCATACAATTATTTAAACAGTCCCCCCGACCGAGAGAAGCCCAGAGGAATTACGAACAAAAGATTCAAGATGATTAAGATTTAAAAGAACTACTTAGCAGTGCAGGCAAGCGGTGAGGTCCCCGGGGTGCTGATGCGTCTGCTCTCGGTCGGTGCTGGCGAAGGACTGGGCTGAGCTCAGGGCTCTGCTAGCCCAACATGGAGTCTTCGCGCTGAACCAATTACCGTTATACCTATTTACGATTACGTGCCACAGGAAGCTACAGGTAAAACATGAAACACTCTTAATAATTAGATTACACCTAATGCATGATAAAAACTTTTAACTAAAATTACAACAATTTATTATTAATGATAACCAGTCCGGCTTGGCTGACTTCGGTTCACCTCTTGCATGTTCGGTATGTCTTTTCGTTGTTTTTGCCTTAGCTAAATATTCATTACTTAAAGTACATAAAACACTCCCAACCGATCTGCCGTCACACGCCACTTGGGGAAAAATAAGCCAAAAAGAATTACAATGTTTGTCTCTAGTTAAAGGGGTGTGGTGCACTGCTGCTACAGCGCTATTCAAACACAACCACCCGACTACGTTCTCAAGACGGAGCGGCTGCCAGTGTGGGAAGAGGGACGGGGGGTGAGGGGAAAGGTGGCGGAAGCTGACCAGGCTTCTGGGGCGCAGGCCCGGTTGACGTCACATTTAACAAGTCAATTTACTTGGTCACTTCTCCCACTTATTCATTTTTATAAAGTCACTATCTTTTAGATCTGAAAATACCAGGCAAACCATTTCAAAATTTAAAAAAAAAAAAAAAATATTTAAGTGCTATTTATTAAAACATTTAATTAATTTATTGATTGCCTAGAGCCTGTATTTTGATTCCTCTTCAGTGTGGAAAAACCACTCAGACCTTAGAACCTTTTTCAAACACAGAAATAATTATTAACAGATATATTTTATATGTTCCGAAAAGTTAAGACATGCTTATCACAATTCATTATATTGAAAAACTACATCATATATCAGTAATAATGACACTGTTTGGGAGAAATTAGTTTCATGGAACATTTAGGTATCACATTTGTTCAGAAATATGCGACTTTTTTTAGTAAACAGATTTCATAATAAAATATAAAAAAATAACACCGAAATCTCCTGTTTTAAAAACTAAGTTAGCATGAAAATAAAACCATAAAATATTGTCTCTTAATTATAACACACAGCAAAAATAAAGTTAGGTTTACAATTGAAAATGAAGAATTATGAATTAAGAATTAGTTGTGTACTTAACATGCAGTGTTGTTAAAAGTACTCGGAAAAAGTAATTGGTCTCAATTACAATTACTGTGGTGACAATGTAACTAATTACAAGTAAAAATTACTTTACATAGAAGTAATCAGTAAAATTACAATTACAATTACAACAACAATTACTTTCCACTACCATTTTAAAACTGACCTACGATTCAATTTTTTTACACTTTGTTACATTAATAAACATACATACGTTTTTGTTAAAAAAATTATTTCATGTAATGATTAAATTTATTATCTTTAATTAAATGAATCATATTTGAGGACAAACTTGCTTGAATAACATCAAAAGACTTCATACAAGTAACTAGCTGTAATAAAACTAACACTATTTAAATTTTGGAATTGACATTACAAAACAATTGCATTTTAAAGTTCTCATCAGATAGATTCCCTCTCTTGATGGCAAAAACATCTTTACCAACACTAAAAAGACGCTCAACGGGAGCACTTGACGGCAGCGATGTGTTAAATTTTAAAAATGCAGATTTTAGGATAGGGTAATGTTGGAGACACTGCAAGTCACTTTGGCTCTTCATTTTTGATCATAGATGTTGTGCATACGATCGTAGCACTACAAGCGTAAAATTTTAAACTTTACTAATGCAAAAGTGTATGATCTTCTTGTTCTTAATTGTATTCATTATACGTTCCGAGAATAAAAGTAACGGCAAGTAAATATAAAGTTTCGATTACCTTAATGTATCGATTACAATTAATGTTATGTAATCCGATTACAAGTACGAATTACATTTTTTAAATGTAATTCGTTACAAGTATAAATTACTTGAAAAGTAATCGTTACAAGTAATCCGATTACTTGTAATTCGTTACTTAACATCACTGTTAACATGACTATTTATACTAGTGGAATGGTTTATGATTGTGTAGGAATTTTGACAGGTCGTACACGAACCATATTATGACTTAAGACTTAAGAGATAGTTATATTTTATCTTTTTCCTTAAGAATGAAGGTTAAGTGCCAATCAGAGCACAGAAGTATGTGTTGTTAGCGTGAAATAATGTTTCGTTAGGAAAGCAGGTTTATGATGAAATACGAAATGAGTAGGAAATACTTAATTTCCAACATTATGTTTAGAAATGATATAAAAAAACCAAGAAAAACATTGTATAAAGATTAAAAATAAAGCTCTGATTGAAATATTTATTTTGTTTTTGATTTCAAAAATTAATTACTCTGATTTTTTTGTAATGCTCAAATATCACGGCTTTTTAGAATGGAAAGAAAAAAAATGAGTAAACAAGTTTTTCACACACTACACACATCCCTAAATTTACTCCGAAGGGATGGTTTCATAATTCCTACTAGTTTGCAAAAAAATTAAACTTTTTATATCTTACATTGCAATACCTGCGCTTTCACGCTGCCGCCGCTATTCACTGTTTACCTGCCAAAAAATAGGAATATATGTTTTCCATATACCTGAAAATTCTGCACATTAAAGAATTTGCAAAATAAGACAGAATTCTGTAGGTTGGAAAAAAAATCCTTTTTATTCTACTTACGATCATAAGTCATTATTATATGTCAAAAAAATGTTTTTAATGTACAGGATCTTCCGACATTCTTAGTTAAAACAGCGTCATGTACCACAGGATCAAGCCATCAGGATCATGACTTCAGGATCCAGGGATAAACTTCAAAACATGAAACGGAAGAAATATTGTACTTTTAATGCTCCATAGTTGGCTATAATTGTGCTAAACAAAGAGATGCACGATTGCAGATAAACAATTACTGGTAGCAGCAGTGTGAAAACACAGGTATTGTAATGTAAGCTTTAAACTGTTATTTTTCACAAACCAGTAGGAATTAAGAGACCATCCTTTCAGTGTAAATGTAGGGATGTGTATGAAAAACATGTTTTCCAATTTTTTTTCTTTTCATTCTGAAAACCGCCATAGCAGAGTATGACCATGACGTCGCCAGGCTATACCTCCCTCGTTGATTTATGCCCGGCTGCCCAGCTGCTCCAGGTAGAGAAGGGTTCAGCCAGATTGGCCCGGGAGGAACCAGCTCAAATACATAATTATTCAAAGCCTGTGTTAGCAGAATGTCTGTTTTATTCGCACAGGGACTGTTTACATGGGGCTGGCCCGGCTCCGCCTGCGACAGTCTGAAGCTTTGCGCGGCAACGCAAGTATTGTTCACTTACTCCACCACTGACACACTGTCCTGCACAAACTATATATAACACTGAAAATCTAACTCTAAACCCATATATGTACAAACCAAGCGGGAAAGAGAGATGACTAGGGACCGGAAAAATTCGCGGGTTCAATGACCTGCAGGATGAACTCCATAGTTCTAAGTACACTCGGTCAAATGTCACCCACTCATTGGCTGCTGTCTTGTGAGACGTCCCAACGTAGCAGCCTGTGATTCGATAAAGCTTTGGTTGAGTGTTTCTCATTGGCCCAGCGTCATCCAGGTGAGTTGTGAGCCAATAGCAGAGGCAGCACTGAGGTATAACTATTTGTATTTTAGCCTATCGCGAAATGAATATGAATGAAAACCATGTCTAATAATGAACTAGGTACTTTAAATTGTGACAGTATTAATAAGAGGTAGAAAAAACCTTATGAGGCGTAACAATACTAGTAGGCTGGCATTCGGCGCACTGGCATTCGCCCTACACTATACTTGGGTGTGTTCTGGTTGCACATGCCTGTGAGGCAGCAAGATAGCATAACGATCTGTGAGAGCATGGGTTTAAAACCATGAGATAATATATTTGGTGAATTCATTATTAAGGTCGGTATTCCAAGGCACAAAAATAAGGAATTAGATTTTGAAATGTTACACCTGGACCTAACCCTATTCCTAGTGTACGATAGGACACGGCCAGTCCATTATTTCTAGGGAAGAGATTTCGATGTCTAATCCGTGGCCTATCTGGTGCCCAAATCCCACGCATGTATAGAGCTCCCTTTTTCGTTGATTTCGTCCAGATGGTAGACCTACCTCTGGCACTATTTACTTGTATACATTCAATTTTGTGAATGTCATGGGACGTACGAAGCATTTTGGTATGCCAAAAGAAACTTTATGATAGCGAAACTAGCATGGAACACATTTTGTAAACTTTAATTGTGATAACAATAAATAATCGTAACTTTAAAATTACTTAGAAAATTAGAATAACACAATATTTTTTCAAGAGGTGCTGCTACTATCTCTAGGATTTTTGTTGTAACATTTGCATTGATGGTTACCAAATATTTGCTAGAATTCGCTGAAACCAGTTTCGAGCCTTGAGCAGGACACTGTTTATTAAAACATTTGCCTTTCTGTTACCTTGCATTTGGTTTGGACTTGTTCTGGAGTACTACCCGCGAGTTAGGTTACAGTTTTATCCCAACAATGCAGTAGGTACTTATTCTCTAGATACCTTACCCAAATATCTTTAAATAGGTACCACCCTAAACGACACTTTAGTAATGTTAAGCTTTTCTAAAAATCTTAAATGGTCATAATGAAGTTGACCCTTAAACATAATTTTTAGCTTAATTTTTTTTAATTGACTTGCCAATTTCAATTGCTGATTAAGTAATAGGGGCTGATGCAAAATGATTATGAAACTTATGCTATGGAGGTTACAGTCAGTGATGACAAGATTTTGTAGACCCCATTGTACACAGATAAGTCCAACCCCTCAGCCCAGGGAATGGTGACAGGGTGTCCACAAGGAAAAAATATTTCGTACCAACTTAGGCGAGGAAAAAGTACTAGATTTGAAAAAAAAAAAGTACTATATTATAATTTATGGTTTTAACAATTTAGGAAGTTATTATGACATTGCAATGCTCTAACTTAAATATATCACACCAAACACACACATACATTCAATAGTTTTTAAAAATAATTACGCTTAATAATAAAATATAATAGAGTTACTGTAATCACATTATATTAAAGAAAAAAGTACTAGATCTGTACTTGACCACAAAAAACTTATAAAAGTACTAGATCTAGTATGAAAGTACTAACTATGGACACCCTGAATGGACTGACACAGCCCTGGCTGCCCGGGGCTACCCAGGATCACATTTCCACGTGAAGTCCGCAGCTGTAGGGAACGACTCAGGAGCTGAGATTTGCGGCATAGTCACACAGTAAACAATATTCTTTTAAATGAGAAATACAAATGATGAAGATACTTCAATTAACCATTAGTGATTATAAAATAAATAAAAATATTTGGAATTATATTTAGTGGATAAGCACTTGAACACTTTATCGCTCCTTGCATATCGACCCATCGACATCGGGATCGTTTCCTTCGCTGCACTAACTTACACCACCATTGCATTCTTTGTACGCTCACACTAAACGGGCGGGCGTCAATGTGGCATAGTAGCTTGTGTTACAGAGGAACACCTACGGACAGCGTCAACCCTTTCAAAAAATACAAGGCACTATTAATGAGACGACGTTATTTGGCATCCAAACTTTGAAAATGTATACACTACGATGTTCACAAACGTCTTTGTCTTCTTGGCTTTTTACAATAAAGTCATGACAACACACATTTTGAAATTTCATTTTTTTAACTTTTTAGATATTTTGATTATTACAAATATTATAATTTATAATTTGATTTATAAACACCGCTTTCCCCTTTACTATAAGCGACTATTTTAATCAACTCACGTGTTAAATTTTAAAAAAAAAAGTCATCGCAAGCGCCACGATGGCTACGTGTTTGGGAAAGAAACTAATGAGATGGTCAACGAAAGCTCTCATGGTGCCTGTCTACACGGTTTTACTTTTGTATGATGTACACAGTGGGTTGTATTTTGTAAACTGTTGGAGGGTTAATGAAAATAATGTAGTATGTGGTGTAAAAAGAAAAGAAGATTGTTGGAACTGTAATAATTGCAGTTTCGTCATGGTATGAGTTATGTCGAAGTTATCAAATGAACGTAATTATTAAACGAAAAATATGTTTTTAATTGTGATGAATAATGAAATAATCACGTGGTTAGTAAAATGTTTAATTTCTTTAGGTTTGTGCATAACCAACACTAATTATATGCATTAGCCAGATAAGTGGGGCTTCGTTAAAAAATAATTTTTTCATAGATTTGCGGCTTTTTTTATGGAAAAATAAAAAAATATTTGAAAATATTGTTTTTGAGTAACCAAGGGCGGCTCCAGTGAGGGTACCGCGCCTGTCGGGGTCCATGCCAGTGCTTTTAATTTTTATTTATTTTGTTTGCCTAGTGTTCTTTAAAGATATGGATATTCAAGGGAAGATGCAAATTCAGTTTTTATTAGCTTGTAACTTAATGTAATGGTCAATACCTATTTCATTTTTGGATATTTTTTCACCCGGTGCAAGGAGTTCTCTTTCACTCCCTCTCCCTCCTTCCCTCTCTTCCCCTATTAGTTGTCTCCTCCTGTCCCTTGCTTCATTCACCCTTAGCATTCCTTCCTCCAGCCCATTCCACTCCTTGTCCTCACTAGGAAGGCGTACCTCCCTCTTTGTATTTGCCTCCGTTCCACCTGTGATCTCTGCCATCTATACCCACCTCTGTATGCCCTAGTTCCCAGCTATCCGTAGCGTCCCTCTTCCTTTATCGCCTTAGACATAATTATGTAAGGTATGCTTATTTCAACATGACATTTATGAATGTTTTTTGCAGCAAAATGAAGAAAATGTGCACTACTGCACATTTACGAAGAATTAAAGGGCACATGTGTGCATGGCATTGCAGTTTTGCTGGCTCAAGAGAGGATGGATTGAAGTGACAGTGCCATTGTGAACCTCTCAGAATCAGCATGGCTGGATTCTTAATAACACTTTTTGTAAACAGCGTCGTAGCTCAAACCGGTATGTTTGAATTCAACAGATGGTGTGTACTGTAGCTGTAATGTATGTTTGAACATGTGTAGTAAAACTTGTCACTTGTGCTGTATCGGTAGGGGTAAGGAGGAACCATATTTGTAAAAGCAGGGAATCTTTCACAAACACAGTAACAATAAAATCATTGATTTGGTTGGCCAATATACCTTAGACCCAAGTAACAAATTGATGCATTTAAATTACATCTTAGAAGCATAGTTGACCATTGCTTCCTCCACAGTGTTGATGCACTGATTTTCCTAAAATATTTTGATAAGAGTTACAATGTTTGTTGAAGGATTTTTTCTTAGCACATCTATGCACAGAGAATTAAGGTGATATTTGTGGGTTCCAAACATTTTGAGTTTTGAGTCTGATGTAAATATGAGTCATTAACTTTGCTACTGTACTTCCAGTGTTCCAAATAACATCTACAAATATTTGTAATTTTTTGTTTTTGTTAAATAATTCAATTAGGTAATATTTTAGATTCAAAGTATTTCAGACTCATTTGAAGCTTTTTTCAATTAATGAAAATAATTTCAAATACTAACATTTCATGCACAAAAAGCATATAATTTTAAGAGCGAGAAATATATTTAACTGCCAATGATAAAAATCATGTTTGGTGAGTTTAAAATAAAAATATCTCTTTGCAGAGGAAAGCAGAACTTTGATTTAGTTTGTATCTTAAAAAGTATAGTTTTCTCAGAATTTAGGCTATTAAGTTCCTTTTTCCTTGATATGCAACTGGATTCCCATGCATTGGCTATTCATTTCTTGTCCAGTTCAGTTAAACAAACAACTTTTCTTGTGCCTTCTTAACATCCATTAATTGACCCTGAATTAAATAGTATTATTTTGTAGAGGTGGTTGGACTAGAATTACAATAATGTATAGTAATGTAGTAATAATGTTGTTAACCACCCAGAAAAAAATAGGTCCTGGTGACATTTTCTACATATGCACCTCAAAGAAACATCCTAATTCATTCAAGGAAAAATTGAGCATGTAATCAAATTAATTGGTTTTCCAACTACTGAAGTGTGTTTGTTGACTATCATTTTAATCAAGACACAAAATCAATATACATTGTTAACTGTACATCTAAATACATTCAAACAAACATTTGAATTACGTTCTGAGAGTAAAATTAAAAAAAAAAAAAAAAATTCAGTGTAAGAAATAATTATGTACCACACTGTTTACATATAAGGCCTTGGACATAGAAACCCTTCTGAGATACCAAATAGTTATGTTGCTTTGTCGTATGTGTAGATAGCCTGCCACATTCATGCAGTCACATCTGTTCAATGTTTTGGAGCTGATGGTGTAGATGCAGTTATGCCATCCATTTTGATAGGGATGAGTTTAAAAATTAAATACATAAAAATAAGAAATAAACTGCTTAACAAATAATGTTATTCAAGTTACACGAGATATGTGCAGATGTAGATTTTATGTTTTTGTGGGAAAGAAAATTCTTTAGTAGAACATGGTACACCTTTAGTAAGTGCCCTTCTCAGGTGCACTCCAATGAAAGATGCTTTGAGTGCATGCCTCAACATTTTGAGTACTGGGTGAAAGTGTACCTAAGCAAATCATTTTTACATTGCTATACAAATTTACTATGCATTTGATAGGTTTGGAAAGTGCAGGCTTCAGTTTGATTCATGATCATGTACCATCGTAGATCAAATAGTTATTAAAAAAATACTATCAAGTTTCTTTTGGAAATTTTTTCAGAATCTCATTTAAAGTCACAAATAATTTGTTACCGTTTCCAACCGAGTGGGTTCGATGAGAACCTGACGGTGCTGAGCATTCAAAAGAAGTGTGAACTGCAAAATAACTTAAACAATTTTTTTGGTCACTTTCTGGCTCTACAAAATATGTACGGCGACAAAACTTGACCACCACCAACACCTCACAAACCAGGTCCTCCCCATTTGGTTGCACAGAGTTGGGGAGATAGGTGTCGGTGGGAAGAGTGGCGTTGTGGGAGTGAACTTACGGCTAGTTGGGGGCGAGGTGATCATGAACAATTTTGTGACAGGCTTTGCTGGTGCAGGCGGTGTCTTGAAAGCGGATTTAGGAAGATCGGGTATGTCAAAATCACGTGGGGGGGGGGGGGGAACATCGGAAGTGTTACTTTGTTTAGAGGTTAGGTACGTGTCTGAGGAATGGCAGGAACCATGTAATTGGGGTCAGTGGCACGGCGGCGGGCTTCGACTGAGCTATCTGGGGGAGTTGCATGACGAGCACGTTAAGGTGAAGTAGCACTTCAAGGCTCTTCTTTGATGCAGTTGAAGTGCGATACGTTGGCACAGTCTCTATAGTGGTATCTCATACCGTTTACTTTGGGGCTCTCTCTCACACCACATGCATGTGGTACTTGCAGGACCACTTACACTCTTTATTATGCCATGGCATTCATTAGACCGGGATCAGATTTGGGCCGAGGGTACCCTCACCAGAAAACTCCTCACATGTTGACGCATCAGTCCATTGTCCGTTTGTTTTTTAACACGATTCGGGCATGTGTTGTTTTGCCTAATTTTAGGCAAAACGCAGTTAGGAAAATCGCCGTTAGGCAAAACGCAGTTGGCCAAATAGGAGTTAAGCAAAATGCTGTTAGGCAAAACGCCATTAGGCATATCGCGGTTAGGCAAAATGCCGTTAGGCAAAATGCCGTTAGGCAAAACGCCATTAGGCATATCGCGGTTAGGCAAAATGCCGTTAGGATAGGCAATTCGCCGTTTGGCAAAACGAGGTTTTGTCATCATAGTAACATTTTAGGCAAAATGCCGTTAGGCAAAACGTCATTATGCAAATCGCCGTCAGGCATAACTCCGTTAGGGAAAACGCCGTTAGGCAAATCGCCTTTAGGCAAATCGCCTTTAGGCAAATAGCCGTTAGGCAATTGGACGTTAGGCAAAATTCCTTTAGGCGAAATGACTTTAGGCAAATCGCCGTAACGAATTCATGTTTAGGCAAACCGCCTTTAGGCAAATCGCCTGTTACTCCACGATTCAGGTGAATTCTGGTATTGCATTCTAGCATCCTTTGTGAACATGTTGAAGTTCTGTAGCTAAATCAAGGGAATCAAATAAGTGATAGCTAATTCTATTTCAGGCCAACTTCATGCATCATTCGCTCGTGGTCTGAAGCACAAGCTATTTATTTGCCGAAATTGAAAAATTTGAATGTTTGGCAGTAATCAATAAATTTTTAGGTTATTGAGTTCATAGTCCAAATGTATTCTTAATGGGTGCAATGGTGTACCCAGTTGATATGGATGAGTAAGCATATTTTCATCTGAGGCTTGAGATACCAAAGAAAATCATAAGAGTTTATAGCACATATGACATGTTAGTGAAGTATTTAGAATTGTGTGTGGCTACCATTTTGAAAACAATAATGTGAAACTAGTTATGAGGTTTGATATTGTGGGTTTACCTTTTTGCTCTTGGGTATTTGTGAGGGTTGAGAGCAAAATGGCACTGATCAAAAACAGTTGTATACCTTTATGACGGCAAGTAAATGCTTTTGAGAAACGTAACATACATATTTATCATGAACAAAATAGAAAATATGGATACTTTTTTTAAAAATAAAAATTCATATATATATATATATATATATATATGTGTGTGTGTGTGTATGTATGTATGTATGTATATGTATATATATATAATATAAGAGTAGGCCTATTAGCAGAATTTATATCCATGTTGAGATAATCCATCTGGTAAAAGTATTTATTTTGGAAATTATGCTTGAAAAACTATATTTTCTTTAACTTTTGTCTTATTTTGTGGCGTGCTATAATTTCTAAAGATGGCAATGATTTTTCCTTACAATTTTGCTCGGGAAGAAGGTCATTACGGGCAGGTTCTAAATTCACCCGGAGTATTTTGACTTTAGCTTCCGGTAAATGAAAAGAAGAGGTGAAATATCAAAAGTATGGACTGTCAAATCACGGATGAACGTGCCTTTGTTTAAGTATCGAAATTCTGCCTTACTTGTGCAATCAAAAGTTTCATTTTTGTAATAGATAAAAAGAAGAATTTTTAAATTGTTAAATTACTAGTTACTTAATATATTATAATAGTTAGTACATTTAAGAAATTTTCCTAAATTAATTTTATTTCCTTTTTTTGTTGACATAATTGGAACTTAATTATCACACATGACTCATAAAATGTGTTACCGCATATGATATTTAATAACCTTAGAAAAAAAATGTGCCTTTTGTTTCCTCAACTTGCTTATGGTGCAGTTATTTGATAACTCACAAAGGGGTGGATTGACTGTAAACTGATAGTTAAACATGAAACAAGGCAAGGAGTGGGTTAATTACTTGCTGCATTTGTGTGCTTTTCAGGTGACATAATAAGAATGTTATCATGAAAACAATTATGAAGTGGGTGGTTACATTATAATGTTAACAAAGCATTTATAAAAATGCTTACTTTGAAAGCAACAGAAAACTTCTTGAAGTGTGATGAAGGAAGGTGTGACAAATAAGTCACTGAAGTGCTATATGGAAATGTTGCCTTTAATTGTTTTTGTTGATTATGTAATGTGATTGGGATGTTTTCTACATTAAAACTACTATGCAAATTTTGTTTTTAATGAAAGCTTTGTTTTTTTTTTATGTGTGGTTTAGGTAAACCAAGTTTAGTTCCTCCACCGGGATATTGTGCCCCGTATAGTGGGAAAATTTGTAAGCATTATGTGAACAGCACCCGTCTTGTTTGGTTCAACATGTCGTACGACGTTGCCGGTGGATGGCTCAACGAGCAGATTACAGAAGGACTCTGGGATGAAATGATAGTCGGGTTGAAAGAGCCATGTCGCAGTGCGGCAGAGGTAAGTTCTGTTTCGTCAAAGGAGTGGAAAATATTAAACATGTTAATAATTAACTGGCTCACCTTTTCAAAGAATTCAGGTTTTATTTCCAACGATGTCGAGCCTTGATATTTTGCAAGTGGGAAATGTGAGTGTTGTGGGTTTTCTCGAGCCACTGTAGATACCCCCACCAATTCATAACATCAATGCTCCGTTCTCTGTCACCGCTCCTCATCATCTCTAATGACCTTGATGTCAATGAGACGTTAAGTCCAGTCATTTATTTATTGGGGCGACTGAATTGTTGCCCATTGGAAGGGCAGCCCTTCAGGATTTTTCTGACAGTGGTTTATTTGAAAGGTTGTCTGAATTGTTGCCCCTTGGATGGGCAGCCCTTCAGGATTTTTCTGACAGTGGTTAGTTTGTAAAGTGACCTAACCTAACCTAACCTTACCTAATCTAACCTAACCTAACCTAACCTAAACTAACCACTGTCAGAAAAATCCTGAAGGGCTGCCCATCCAAGGGGCAACAATTCAGCTCCCCCTATTTATTTAATTGAGCGGGTGGCTAGGAGGCAGAGAATCTTGCGTCTGAACGCCGTGCCGCGCCTCGGCTTCTGCCCGGCCACGAGAGATTCCCCACGTTCGTCCGTTCTTGTTTTCCTCCCCTCCTTTCCTGGTTGCCTGGCAACGAATTAACACTAGTGGTCCTGCGCAGTGAGTTCTGTAGGATGCTTTATTGTGTCGTGTTCGAGGAGGCTTCTGCCTTCTTGTGGTGGACTTGGAGCAGTGTTGCTCTGATACGGGGATGGCGTATCTTGTAAGTGTAGCAAATTTTATGATCTCTGATTTTTTTTTCGTAATTTGGTTTTGCACTGTCCTTCAAAATTATGTTTGGGCTTAACGTTGTTTCTGTTCTCTCAGATTCTTGTGATTTTTTGACAAGTTTTTCGCCTGGCTACTTGTCATTTGTGTGGATTAATGTTGGCCAAATGAATTTTAAGAATTTGCATTTCCACAGCTTTGAAAGAAGTGGTTCATTAGGACTTTAAAGTGGTCAAATGAACACTGATAGCTGGCTTACTAGTTCTTACATTGTGGGAGTATTGTGTCTTCTAATTGTAAAGTGCGTTAACCACAGTTAATATTTCATATTTTTATGCTATTAATCCAGACAAACAATTAAACACCGTCAATCCATTTGAAAATACTTTGGAAATACAGCATGAACACCATCTGGCATTTTGAATGAAATATATTTTTTTTCATTTTATGGTTGTGTTCATGCAATGACATTTTTTCTCAGACAACTTTCTAATTAAATATAAATAACGATTTTTTCCAATTTGTTGTGAAGCATGTAAGAATCCTTAAAGAAAAGTGTATCTAAGTAGTGTTCAGAATATAGTTAACTTAAATTCAATTGTTTTCAATGGGTTTCTTCGCCACTTGAATTTCCCACAATGAATTATGGAAGTGTTGTAAAAATGATTTTTCGGGTATGTTAGATGGAATAAAATTAAACTAAAAACGTATTGAATTAAACTGATTATATGTGGAGATCTATTAAAATAATTAGTAAATGAGAAGAAACATTTAATTGATTATAGCTTGGTTAAGAAAATTCTACCAACTCAAATTCTTTACCTCCATGGTTTTGACGCAAGTGGGAAAAATATTCAGTAATTACATAGCAAGACCATAAGGGATAAAAATGTAATTTTCAATTACTTTCCATGTAAGTTAATGTCAGTTGTTATGATACAATATGCATGTGACTGTTGACAGAAGCTGTTGTGCACGTACGCATTCCCACAATGCGTGTTGCGTGATAGTTACCCGGTGGGACTGCCGTTGTGTGCTGAAGACTGCTTGGCTGTGCGACAGCTGTTTTGTTACAATGACTGGGCCCTAATAGAAGACAACAAACAGCGAGGAATATACTTCAAGTCAAGAGGTCATTTCCAGCTGCCAAACTGTGAATCTTTGCCAAGTTTTCGTGGTTCATCTAAACAAGTGTGCTCACATGCCCATCTGACTGATATGAAGCACGAGGAAGTTACCTGTACGTATTTTCTGCATTTATGTTATACAGTAAACTCCCTATTATCCGCGGTGCTACGAAAAAATACATCACACATGTAAATCTGTATTTCATTACAAGTGAGCAAATTTGAACTCTACTGACGAGTGTATTGTGTGCAGTATACAGTGAAACGCACAGGCCTTCTCGGAACTCACGCAGTAGGCTGACATGCGTTGCTATTTTTGTCTCTGTCGCGCTTTGTTTCTAGTCGTATGGTTGAGCACTTTTATGTTTACATTACTGTTACTTTAATTATTCAGTAAAATAATAAAATTTCAGCATGTAAAAATTATTTTACTGTCAATTGTAACTTTTACTGTACACACATTTTTTTAGATTTTTAAGTTGAAATTAATGTTTCCTTTTTTGTTTCCCATTTTCGGCTCTTTTGAGGATTATCCGCGATTTTCACTATCCGCGGTGGCCCTGCCACTTAATTTTGCGGATAATCGGGAGTGTACGGTACTGTGCTTATAATTTCAGTTTTCTCAAAAGCAAACACTTTATTTCCCAACATTTTTTAACTACTTTGGAAGGCTTTTGATACTCCATCTATCTTAGAGTATGCTGAAGAGTTTTCGTAGGTTGGTGTTGGGATATTCAATAAATTTTTTTGGTTTGTCTTACAAGATACATTACGTCTTTCAAACCCATATTTATTATTTGTATCCTTTTCAAATTTATGTGAAAAATGCATGTCTGTTATTAAAGGCCACAGTGGTTGAGTGGTCAGATCAATTGCTTCCCAGCGAGGTTAAATCCTGATTTGTATTAAGAGAAATGTAGCAGATACTTCCAAGAGTCTGGCTATACAGTATAAAGTACTTGATGGAACCAAAAAATTGAATACTATCTTATAGAAAGTTAATGAATTATCTATAAAATAATTTAAAAAAAATTTATTAGTTTTTTTTAATGGCCTAAACTACTAGTTTGAACATTGCATGAAGAAATACCTTGCATCGCTGCAGATTTAACTTATCGAAAACAGTTCCATGTTGCTTCTGGCTCATCTTAAGTCAAAAACATCTTATGCAGTATGTCCACTGCATTAGTGGCTTCTTGTCGCGTATGACGTATTTTCTTTGGTTCTTCATCTTCTTGCTGCTCGTCTGTACTGGGGGCTGACACATCATCGTCATGCTCTTGACATGTTATGAGAGCATTGTCACCTTCCATGAAGTCACCAAATGAAGGTGCTTCCACTTAAAGCTCTCATTCAGGAACACCTTCCTCTTGGCACTTGTGATATTCTGAAACAGCATGCACAGGGAAATCTGCCCTCTGAAAGTATTTGGCTACGGAAACACCTAGCTCAGTATTTCAGCAGTGTTGAGGATGTTTCACATCAGCTTACTTCATTCTGTTTTTTATCTGCCAACATAAGAACTGCTCTAGCTGATGCCTATAGAAGCATTTTACTTGTGAAATTACTCCCTGGTTGAGAGCTTGTAATTTGCTAGTGCAGTTTGGTAGAAAGAAAACCATCTCAACATTTCTTAATTTAACACAAACCTTGTGTGCAGTGCAAGAGCCAAGAAACAGCCAAATCTTTTGATTGTATTCCTATTTTAGCATCCAAACTTTGCAGCCATTCTTTAAACAGTGCAGCATTTTTCCACGAGCTTTTGTTGTTTTATTGTTCTTGTAAGTGCAGGGCAGCTTTTTAATGTTTTTGAAACACCTTGGCTTTGAAACTTTCTGATTACCGAAGGCTTTACTTTCTCCAAGCCATCACTGTTGGCACAAAATAGAACAGGTAATCTCTCATTCCTGCATTTGCCACCATGACAAGATTCACCCTTTATATAGTCAGATCTTGTGTACGACTTTCTGAAACTAGGCACGTGTGTAATACGTGAGACAGGATAACACTTTGGAATGTCCGTTGAAAGGGAGGGGGGAGAAAAATTGAGTTTGTTGTTCCACTTCCTTCTGCTTCTTTCACTGTAGTTTGCTGGTGAAGACACCCCCTTCCCTTCCTCTTTCATCCTCCTAGGCGACCACTGTATATCACTGCATTCTTGAATCACAGCCCTAAAACACAATTTTTTTTCTAACTCCCGCTTTTGTTTCAAGAACAGCCATGTAAATCACTCTACCGACAAAGCGGCACCAGAAACTCTGTAGTAAATATAGTGTAAATTTACGAATTTAAGTGATTTTCAAGTTCTATATATTTTAATTGTGATTTCTATTCCCAAAAGTCTTTTTCACAAACTCATGATAAAAAAAATTGGTTGCATTGTATTCAGTGTCACATTATTTTAGATTAAATGCAGTACTGAAAGAAAATCTATTGACCCAATAACATTTTTTTGTATTGTGTTATTTCAGATGATTGTGTCAGAGGTCGTGGACGATTTTACCAAGGCACTGTCAATAAAACCAAATATGGCTTGCCATGCCAGAATTGGGAATCTCAGGAGCCACATTCCCATAACAGACCACCCGATGTGTTCCCAGAAATAAAAAATGCTGAAAATTTCTGTCGAAATGCAGGTGGTGAAGAACCTTCGCCTTGGTGTTACACATTGGATCCCAAAGTGCGATGGCAACGATGTGATGTTCCTATTTGTGGTAAGTGTTTAGTTGTTACTTAAAATGTTAGCAAACTTTGCTTTTGAGATGTCTTTAGTGAAGTATAGCAGAAAAATTGTTGTGAAGCTCCTCACATAACCTCAATAACAATAACAAAGCCTCTACCAGGTAGTTTTATTAGAAACTACTGAATGTCCACAAATGCTCAGACTGATGTGAATGAGATGAGAAGTTGTTTAAGTATGCTGAAAAGCAACTCAAACTGCCCTAATGACCTATAGCAGAGGCTTACAGGCAGGGCCGATGGTTATAATTGTGGCAGCATCTAAACATAGCTGCAACTAGCCTTAACGCTAAAATAATAAAATTAAGTCAAAAAATTCTCAACCTTCACCTAGCTATTGTTTGGTCATTCCATAACAACCACTCCATACCAACATTTTAAACAATGAAAAGAACTAGGCATCAAAAAGAAAAGCTATGAATGGTTACAAAACTTACTTAGGAGTGCGCACTCGGTTAATAAAACCTTTTAAAGTAAAAACAACTATAAACTTTTGAAACCTAACAAGACATACAACAAAAACCCTTAACTTAATAATTGGCATGACGAAGGAACTCTGGATGCTCTCATTCCAATAAGATATAACTCAATACGAGTTACAAAAAAATGAAAGTCAAAACTAAATGAAATGTTAGCTGTGCTATTACAGCAATTATTTAATAAAAGACAAAATAGCTAATACTCTGCTACAATACAGCTTAAAAAAATCTACAAGTGACTTAAAACTCAAAATAAGGTTTTTTGATGAACTTACCAAAACTAATGAAATTTAGAGAAATTACAAGAGCTCTTGCATATCAAAAATTACATAGTTTAACCAACCAAGCCATTTAAGTAGCTTACCCAACACGAGACGCCGGCCACAAATAAACCATCACCTGTACTACTTACTGTGTTTTATGGAGTGATAAACACTGAAGTGCTAGGCGAATACAACTCGGAAGTACTGCAGCAGCATGAGAGAGAGAGTGAATGTTGGGTGTCGAAACAGGTAGGCAACCCTGGGACCCCGCTGCGGAACAGAAGGTCACACAGTGATAAACTTAGCCTAGCAAGGACAATGCAGAGAAAATAAAACGAGAACCTGACTTATAGATATCATAGGCGAGGGACATCCTCATGCCTAATTGAAGCCCGGAGAAAGCTGAAAATGGGGGTGGAGGGGAATGAGTCCTCCGGGCCGGAAAGTAGCATTCCCTGCTGGTTAAACTAGTGGCCAGGACTGACATCTGGTTGTCTCCCATGCCGTTAGATAGTGCGCAAGGGCCTCAGAGAAAACCCAAGGCCAAGGAAAATGCAGTCCAGACAGTGGCTCTCCCTAGCGGAAAGGGGCCTATGTTTAGCTTCTCAAGTTGTCCACAGATCGCGCCCAGTGCAACGCGACAAGCGGGGGCATGAGGCTAGGGAAAAAAAGGAAAGCGGGGGGGGGGGGGGGGTAATTGGGCCGAATGCTCATGGGTGCAGGAGTAAGGAACATATTATGCATTGGCATGGGCCATTAAGCCAATGGCAATGTTAATTTTGGAATAAGATGAAATATTTGAGCTATAATTAGATATCAATCATGGCTTCCTTAAATGTTCGTTTAAACTAGAACAACTGTATTTGATATTTCATATGGATAAAACAATTTATATGCTGCCACAAAGGTCAAGGAATAATCATAACATTTTGTCTGGAAAACAAAGGAAAAGTAAAAAAAATTTATGCAGCTTTTTTTTACAACTTGACCTATAAATAGCGCGTCAGTTTATTTTAGTGTAGATTCAGTGTTGTATTAAAGTGCAGCTCTTATAAATTACATTTTCTTAAAATTTAAAAGATATCTGGGTAAAACTATACTTTGTGTGGAACACTGTCTTTGATATGATTTTTTTTTTTTCATTTAAATCATTACGATTTAGCAAAAATTTACAATTAAAAAAATTTCCTTTTATTCCTTTTTGTTTCAGAAAACTCTACGGATCTCGAATCTGATATTGAATTGGATTCAACTCCAATATCAATGGAAACATTTTTCACACCTATGTTTATTCTGATATTATCCGCAGTAGGTTTTGTTGTGATCGTAATTATCTTGCTGCTGCTTCTTTTATGTCATAGAATATACAAGCATCGCAGTGGTTATGGTCCAACATCAACAAGAGAGGTAAGGTTTGTTATCTGTAATTATTATATGAAAGTATTATTTATTTTGTCCTGAAAAAAATTCATCTTAATAAATAATAGTTGACTTGGAAGTATTATATACTCGAGCCCTGTAAGTTTATTGAAAAGTATTATTTTGTATTAATGGTTTGGTTCTTTGTGTCTCCCTAGGTTAACTCCTGCTCGAATATCCATTGATATAAAGAATTTACATTGTATTTAGGATAAGGTGGCACTTTTTCTTTTACACTGAACTTATGTTCAAACTTAAATATTTTGATGATTGCATATTAATACTTCACCATGTCACACACCTAGCCATCAGTTAAGTTTCATTCTGTGAAAGGAAGCTTGTGAAGTAAAGTGACCTATCTCACAGTTTTTTCAATTTATCTGATTAAAGTATTGTGATATGAAATAAATGGTAATTTGAGTATCGGGCGTGTTCCTAGTTAATGCTGTTTTTTTCTGTTGTAGTTTAAACAAAAGTATTTCCAAACAATCGAGAATGGTTTAAAAAGTTGTTGCCAAGCAAATGCTCTAGTGGAAAATTACTTTAACTGAATGAAAGAAAAAGAGAACCATTTTTTAAATAATACTACATCAAGACTTGAACTGTAGCATTCCAGATTTCAAGTACACTAATCCCTCACGTAGCATGACTAATGCATTCCTAAAAATGTTCATGTTATTCGAAATCACATTTTCTGAAGCATTGATCTCCATAAATAGCAAGGCTAATTTACTTAATGTGTTCCAAAATGTGTAGGGAAATATTCTTTACATAATATAAATGCGTAGAATAACACTAACGATAAATGTGTCACACCATTTATCTTTATAAGCCTACCATGGAATACTTTATACGACAAATACGACACCGCGTAATGGGAGGTAGTTATTGTCAGTTGGCTGGTTGACTTGCCCACCCGGGAGTGACCTTCAACTCACATTGAGTACCTTTCCATGAACGTCCAGACCATCCATTACTGGCAATGAAACCGACATTACTGTCCTGATATTTACATTTTCATTTTTAAAAAATTCAAATGCTTATTCGTGCATCATCGCTTGGTTCACACAAATTCTGTCAGGCTCTTGATTTTATTTTCTTGCACCATTCATTTCACAACCTTTTCCATGTGAATCATCTGTTCATTTCTGTTCCAGTATCCAATATGAAATATATTCCCGCTAGTACAACCAACATCATCAGACTTAATTAAATGTTTGATAGAGTCCTTATTTCAAGCGATTGTACGTACTGTTGACTTTCTTAAAACTAAAGTGCGATGAATATCAATGTGGCCTTCATGACATTCTGCACGCTGTAATACTTGTGGTTTTGTCTCGAATTCTTGAACACGGTGTATTATGCTCTCGCTTGGAAGCCATGATTCCAACTGCAGGTGCTTGCGCACGTACAGTTACCGGCAGACGAATGGGCAGACGTTTGTGCGTGCGAGTTCCCTGCCACTGGCTAGACTGAAATTCATCACGGCCCAGACTGTGGCCGGGCGACAACGGTACGGCCCAACGGCAGACATGCGGACGTAAAAACATTTGGACCTTTACACCCAATAGCCGCAACTGAACTTGCCATAGCTGATGTTTGTACAACAGTCGATAGCGTAGTCGGACCTGCACGCACATTTCTTCTCCCTCGTATGGCTAACTGTATCCCACGGTACATCTGTTGTTTACCGAGTTGAAGCAGACTTCGTGGCGTCATGCCCGACTTAATTTTTGCTTGTGGCGATTGCGTGCTAACTGAAATTTACATACGTGCTATTCAAGACTGGGGTAGTAAAATTAACATTGTGCTAAATTAATTTCTGCAATTTGAAGATGTGCTAAGTGAGGGATTGGTGTACATTGAACTAATGATATTTTGTAAATGTTGGTTTGTAATGAATTTCTAGATGGTCCTCACTCTAATAAGAATGTTAAATCAGCTCTCAAATTCCAAATTCTTAAAACTTTTCCAATTTTGGAAAATTATATTTTATTATTGTTATTGAATTTTCAAGTAATTCCAGAAGCTGAAGGTTAGTGGTCAACATTGTCAACTGCCACATGCAAGTCAGGCTTAGCTTAAGGTCTCTGATGACTCCATCATCATCCTTCAATATGTTGCCCTGCAATTCAACTCAAGATTAAGCAAACTTTCTTGGTAGCCCTGCCTAAAATGAAGTTTCAGATGATTGTTTATCATTCTACAGCATGTTAAATTTAACAATGATGCTAGCATAATGATTTGGTATTCATGCATTAATCATGTGAAACTATGCTCTTTTGTCAAACATTATTGTGTTACATTTATGAAATTCCTTACTTTTATTTAAATAAAATTTTAAAAATAATTTAACTTCAGTGTCAGATGTTCCAATCATTAAATTTTTAATGAGGTGTTAAGTCATGCGACTACTTTGGTGCAGTTTACTTCCATCTTAAAAGTCAGTATATGTGTTATATTTGTTCAGATCAGCATGGATGCAATATAATTTATAATTTACTCTATAAAGCTGTGTACTGTGCCACCTTTAGAGGATTCGACGACTCATTTTAAATTTTTTTAAGATCACTGATTTCAGATTTATTTAAAGGAATTCTTATTTGGGAATTTTATTTAGTTTTCTCTAACCTTTCAGCTCTGCATCTACCAGCATCCTGTCACCAGGTGACAGTCCTTTTTTTTTCCTTAGTGCTGTTTACAACATTTCCTTTTTCCTATGCAAAAGTGCATCACGCCACTTTATTCTTCCACTCCCCCACCTCCTAAACCTTCGTTCCAGCACTTTGCTTTACTCGCGCAAAATATTTCTCCGTGCAAAATCGTTGCCCCCACGCCTAAATCCTTTTCGCAACTCGGCAGCATCTTGGCCTCGTCGCTTTTAGACCTCCGCTAACTACGTACTTCTTGTTAAATTGGTTCTTCCCCCTTCACTCTGGTCCTTAAACTCCAGTGGTAACAATGTAGGAACAGTGTTTCACGTAGAGTTGAGTGGTTTCGTTTTTATCTTTAATATTAAATTTTGTAGTTTTTGAGAATAGCGGCTTCTGTGAAAGGGGTATCTTTTGTTCCTCTAATTTATGATTGTTCCACAATACATTTACAATAATGTCTAACACAGTTTCTTTGAATTATATTCAGGCTTTTAATTAAAAACACCGACTTTGTGTTCTACTGTTTCAAGCTTGCAAGATGCTAAATAAATTATATTATCAGCATATTCACCCATTATGTATTCAGGGGTGCAAAATAGTTTTAATAAAACTTGCAATCCACTACAAATGCTATAACAAGTCTAAACATAAAGTAATTTAATAAGTCAGTTCTATTTTTAAACAGTTGCTCTTGTTGAACTCAGCAATAGCGAGTACGTGATAAAAGTGCACATCTCATCCCTTGTCTTTGCTCAGATTTGTGTGGACCAATGGGAAAATCATCTCTGAAGGGTTCCAGTGATCTACTGATGTGGTCGGGGGGGGGGGATACGCTGTTGATGTTAAGAGTAATGATGGGTGTCATCATGTCTAAGGGGCACAGACCAATTAAATTGTCAAACAGTTTATTTATATAAATGCACTACTAAAAATTTAATATGCTTTGTGCATGTTCCAAAATCTGGCATAGGGTGCGCATTCTACTTATTCCTCATCGTCAGAAGGTACAAAACTTGATAACAAAGGCTGGCCAATAATGCAGCAATAAACTGCAAAAGATTTTGCACTTGTGTGTGTATCACAACCTAAGTACTATTTTATAAGTTTAAGGCATTTATCATTAATTTTAAGGATGTATTATCATTTGCTAGTTTGTAATACAGTGTATGATGTGCATAGTGTTTTGTTCTGTTTTTACCCAATTAAGGTTCAAGTTATTTTATTAGACGTCAAATAGAGGTCATAGATTTTGAAGGTTGCTCTGACCCCATGTTTTGTATTTCAGCGGGGAAGTATTATGTGCGATCCTAAGGTTTTTATTTTTACAGGAAGTAAATATTGACTTGGACAAATTACCAAGCAACCTAGCATATCATAGAACTGGTGCTCAGCTAAATCCAAAACTTGAAAAATTGGAGTTTCCAAGAAATGATATAATTTACATCCGTGACCTGGGCCAAGGGGCATTTGGGCGTGTTTTTCAGGTACGTTTGCCAAATTCTTGATGTTTGTCATTTTACAGGTGCAAGTTGTGAAAAGACACGGCTCCAGAGTATGTTTGCTTTTTGTAACTAATACACTGGGTTATGCTGTATGCACATGATGAGCCCAATCTTGTCACTCCAGTCCCCTGTGTATCAACCAGCTGTGTAGCATTTGAAATGGAAATGTGTCCCCAAATTGCACTGTGAATGACTATTATAATTGTTTCAGTTATCCTGGAGACATTTTCATGTAGACCATAGATATTCGGTTTTGAAATTTTTCTGATAACTTTTTTAATAGTCTTAGTGTCCCACCTACAAGCGCATACAACCTTTACTCCAAGTTACTTAATTTGTAGTTGTAAATTTAGGAAAATATAGTTCTCTCTCTTATCTTTTCCTTCTACATGCTAACAAATTATGCAGCAGCAAACCAAAGACACCCAAATAATTTTATGTCCCCTTCATTGAATAAATATGCAGGAGAGGTATAGTCGCCGCACGGTAAGTTCATACTTTTAGGAAGCCCTGCTTCAAGCTGGGATCTATTTTCAAGGTGACTATGTATCCTTCCGCCAAATATCAACAATAACATTGCCATGTGGAAAACCATGTGACTACCACATGGCAATGTTTTGGTTGGGTAACTGTCAAATAGGGATATAATTAATGGATAATAAAATTACACTGCAATTTTTATAATTGGTTAAATGTCAGTAGAAAATGTCATAACACCATGTTTAATAATTGAAATATTAAATATAAAAAAATCGAAGCAAATTTTTATAGTTTAGAGTTTAAACCCAGCGTGGTGCTGTGTCTTCACATAATATCTATAAAAATTGATGTTAAGTTTTACTAAAGAAATTTTGCTGCTTCGAGATTACTATATCACAAAGTGCTATGGTTGAAAGCATGAAAATTATGTCACTAACTTTAAGAAATTATTCAGTATGAGGTAGCTATGTAAACTGTTAGTTTCCTAAAGCCGTGAGTGCCAAGCACATCACTGCCATTACATCGAGAGGTCATTTGTGAATAGAAAATAACAAGTTAGTAACACTTTTCTGGCACTACGAACCGAGTTAAGTATCGGTTAAAGGTTATGGCTAACCAACATGTTTTTTGTAATTAGAGACATTATTTTCTATCAAGCAGAATAAATTTTAAATTCAAATTCTAAGTTATACATTAAACATTTCTGTAAGTGTGTATTTTTATGTGTCTATGTGGTTTGTCTCATAAAAACTATATCACTTAAGTATGTACAATGCAGAAAAGAAATTGTTGCCATAAAAAACTTAACTTAAGAATCTGTAATAAAATAAATATATTAAATAAATCGAAACTCAGCAATAAATTATCACTACCATCAATATTGTCATATCCTGTAATGAAACTAATGTTTAAGAATCACATATAAACACAGCAGAGAAATTACATATCACTAAACATGTTATCCAGAACACCTGTAATTAAAACGCATACATTAACACATTTACCCTGAGCATATGTAATTAAAAACATGAAATTTTAACTAACATACACTTTTTCGTTTTCACGTTACCATTTATCATGATAGTATATGATAGGAACTGCTGTGTATATGTACATTTTTTTACTTGTTCATCATCCATAAGTCTTATATCCTTGAGTTGTTACTCTGTGTAGGATCTACAAATTGAATATAAAATTAAAATAAAAGTACTCAAATTGGGATGTATAAAATGCAGTAGGAATGAATAGTATTTGTTGACAAGAGCAAAACACTTATGAATATGCTATCATGACAGAACAACAGTTACTATCAAAACTGTTTACACTGCAAGGGTTACTATTGTGAGGATAATTTTCTTAATGTATTATATTCATTATGCAATGATCTATAGGCCTAATGTATGTATATCTAATTCAAAACATTTTATTACTCAGGTTCATGAAATATATGTGCAATTGGCTTATAATTTAAATGTATGTGCATATTTATCCTCAAACTTATGCTTTATTTTGTTCATTGTACTGACAACTACTTTTAAGTGAGCCTACGTGCTGAAAAAATAAAGGTTTAATAATAACAAACAAACAATACAAAAACATTCCATATGGAAGTTACACTGGTGACTTACATGTATGCAAAGTAACTGTGACAAAGTATGTATTAACCCATGTAAAAAATAAATTCCAAGGACATTATAAAAAAATTAATCTTAGATTTTAAAATAATGCAAAAAAGCCTACATATTATATCGTACACTAGAATTGATACTGTAATAAAACTCATGAAGCTATCAGTATTTTTATCAAAAATCTGCTAATAGTGTGTGTACTAGCCAAAAAGAATTAGCTACCAACTACATTGTAAAAATTCCTACCTACGCAAACTCAAATGGATCATTAAATGCAGCTTAGAAGCAATAATTTAAATAAAAATTATCATACCGATTTTATAATCTCTAATGTTTACCAAACATACGGGTATTTTTCGCAAAACAAAAGATTATAATAATTTTCAGAAAGACTGCACTAAAATGTAAACACAATTATACATTTTTTACTTGAATTAAATTAATAATATACATTAATTGCTAGCCTATTTTTTAGTCGGTGATCCTCCTCCTCCTTGATGTTGTGGGTTGAAAATGCTTACAAATGAAAGAAAATGCTACGCATTGTTTACACAATTACCTATGTTTACAGTATTTAATTGTAGGCCTATACTGACCTCTAGGGACCTATGTATTATTTAATGTGCTGTCTTGAACAGCCCTGCAACCTTTTCCACGGGTGCACAGCAGATAAATCCATTACCCCTAATATATAACCGAAAATATAAGAACGTGTCTGTTTGTAATTTGCCTGACATTCAAAACAAGAAAGCTGCGAGGGTACTTTTACACTATTTTACAAACACGCCCCAACCTAACGGAACATTTTCACGCACATACTTTCATAACGTGTTAATTAGTCACTCACTTTTTCACGGTCGTGACGCCCAGATCTAGAAGAAATGCTGTCATTTCTGCGACATCACCCTGTTCCAGTTGACCTGTATTCATTAACATCCTAACTCTTCGTGCCACGTTGATAATATCGTGCTGTCTCCTTCTTCTTTACATTCATTTTAATAACCTAACAAACCGTAATAACTAACACAAAGTTACACTGTAAAAGCAATAGTTCACTACAAGTTACAATTAAGACAACCCTTTAAAATTAGAAAATTAATTAGTACACAAATACACTGGATGTTTTCGGAAAATCAGAAGTCGTTCTGAGCAAACAAGCGTTCAACATGGCTCGGGCCGACACACAGTTACGTAGGTGATTCATCCGCAACAGCTTGCAACGTCATCTGTAAACAAAATAACTTAACTTTCGTATATATTAAACAATATTACTCCAGGATCTGGAAGTAAACATATGTGAAACATTTTAAGCAATATTTATCGTTATTTCAGCTGTTCAAAATTACATACTAGGGAACTATTTCTTCAAGTGTGTAGCCAACATAACGATAAATATCGTTGCCACGCGTGTTTAAAAACTTACATATAAAATTAACAAATACAAATTATTTCAGTATTCATACACACGTACGGAAACGTAATAGCTTGATAAATTATGTCGTCCTATTTTGTTTATTTATTTGTCAAAAAAATTGCACAATAGTAAACCAAATATTCTTAGTTCCATTTTTCAACAGTTCTTCCCAAAAGTACGAACTTACCGTGCGGCGACTATAGATAGCTATGGAACAGTTTATTTAGGAATTTTAAAACAAAAGTGCTATTTTAACATTTTTAATATCTGTAATACATCATACGCTTGTGTGAATACATTAAATACTTATTTCCATGTAAATGAAATATTTTGCATGATTGTTACATTATTTCATATTATACATAAAAAAGAAGCAAATCTTTACACATTTCTGTACATTGGTATGCATAATTGTGTTTTTGTGTGCACTATGTACTTGCACATACACTACAGTAAAATCCTGTTAAGATGGTTTTCAAGGGACTGGATGATAAAAACTTATTAACAGGGAAAACTTTTTAAATGGGAAATGGTAAAGATCTGTTGCTACATTTTAAAAAAATCATTAAAATGACATACTTAGGTTATGCGCTGTTTGTTCAGCTTTCTCTTTTAAAAATTTGACCATTTGTGGGGATTCCATTACCACAAATATTTGTTGTTGGTTAAAATTTAGCATTGGTGTACTCCTCAATTTTAACACCACAATTTTACTTTTTTAAGTTCACTTCACAGTCATGGGACCAAATTAAAATAAAATTGTGAACTTTTAATAACCATGCATATAACCAAAACAAAGTCGAAATCCTACACAGTCACTGCATCTCACCTCTGGAACAGCCACGACCAGGAAGCTGGAAACCAACTGTCTTATTAAAAAACATTGGCTCTCGAAATGTACAGACACGTAATGAGTGTGTGTGTGTGTGTGTGTGTGAGTGAGGAGTGGCTGAATGACAGTATTTAGGAATTTTAATTATATGTTATTATTTTTCTATTTAAAACAATATTTTATATGGTTTTGGTTAGTACTAAACTTTGATGTTATTTTGTAGAAGATTGATCATATTTGCAGTAATTTGACATGTGTTAGTATGTAATTTCTTGTTTAATTTCTAGATATTACTTTTTATACATTGTTTATGTCATGGTTTAGTGTAAGAGAAGGCATACATGCCTAATTAGTGCTCACAAATCAGGGCTGTATGGGAACTCCATAAATTCAGAACCCAACTTGGAAACTATCTTCTGTCATGCATTTAGTTGTTTTAGAAACCCTGATTTCATCCTTACTTGTATTTGTATTAACCTTAATTCAGGTTAATGTTTTTATGTCATCATATCATAAACTGGGCTGAACAAATTGTGTCAGTTCCCATCTAAGGGTACTGCAATTTAAGATCAATAATTTGTTTCTGTAAGCAGTATATTTTAATATAAAACTTGCAACATTCGTATTAACTGAAATAAAAATATTTGTGAGAAACTTAGAAATAGTGACTCATCTTGAAATGCTTGGAAAAATATTAATGCTAATAAATGCTTTGTCACTTATCTCTACTTATTGTAGTTGTGTACTACTATAAAAAAAAATGTCTCTATTATGTTTAACCTTTTGTTCACTCTTTTAAATACTTGTTAAAAGTGTAGGCAATCTGTGTAAACAGCAAGCTTGTAATATTTTTTAGGCTTAGTTATTTTGTTATATACACTGTTCAGGAAGAAAACGATTCAGGTGATGCGCCCTGGTTATGAACGTGTAGCCTGAAAGTAAACAGCTCAAATCTCGTGAGAAGGGTGGACAGTTCAGATCTCATTGAGATTCGACATAATCATGACATCAAAGAATTAACTCGACTCATCCCGATTTATATTTTATATATTTGGTGCAGAGCACAAACATATGTGTAATTTATTAGTAGTGTAGGACTTTCTCAAATAAATAATACATTTATGTGTAAACGAGATCATTTACTCAACTTATCTTATACCTATACTTCACCATGAATGCTATTAAAAATGTATTTTATCTTAGTTTGAACACAAATATTAATTTAGAATTTCCTTGAGCCCAGCACTGAACATTATCTTTCTCTTAATCTTAGCTGAAGAAACCGTCACTGGTTTTTAACTGTTTTGGCCATCCAATACCACATATCCATGGTTGTGATGTGGCATTTTTTATGATAATGAATTCTTTAGCCGTCTAAAGTCTAATACTAACTTGAATTTTTTTCCGATCCTCCTGAGTTTTATTATATATTTTGCTGTAATAGTCCATTGTTGTTTAGCTTCTCATTGAAAAATATTTGTATGTTTATCTGGTAAATATTAAGTACATAAATGCATAAAACCTAATGTATGTTAAAGTTTGTTAACAGCTATGTATTAAATTTTATTCGAAGAGGAAAAAAATATTAACAGCGAAAAACTAGAAAGTTTATAAATATGTTATGGTATTTGTATCTAAAGTACAGAAACCTATTGAAAATCCTTACCTCGATTATTAAGAATATTTTCTTGTGTGTTTATGTTAATAAGTTATTGATGTTGTTACAGGCTAAAGCACCAGGGCTAGTAAAAGGAGAGGAGTTCACCATGGTTGCTGTCAAAATGTTGAAAGATGAAGCATCTGAAGACTTGCAAGTGGATTTTGAACGTGAAGCATGTCTGTTGGCTGAATTTGACCATGAAAACATAGTGAAACTTCTAGGTGTTTGTGCGCTGGGACGTCCAATGTGCCTGTTATTTGAATACATGGGTCGAGGCGACTTGAATGAATTCCTTCGGTCTTGTTCTCCGAGCAATTACATAGTGAGGAGTTCTGAAGGTGACGGAGACATGTTCAGGGATGTTCATTTGAAACACATCGATCTTGTGAACATAGCTCGCCAAGTGGCTGCCGGAATGGTTTATCTGTCGGATCGGAAATTTGTACATCGAGATCTTGCGACCCGCAATTGCCTCATTGATGATGACATGGTTGTAAAGATAGCTGATTTTGGACTTTCTCAGAAAATATACCTGCAAGATTATTACAAAGGTGATGAACACGATGCCATTCCGGTTCGATGGATGCCACTGGAAAGTATTCTTTATAACAAATACACGGTGGAGTCAGATGTTTGGGCTTTTGGAGTTTGTCTGTGGGAAATTTTTTCATTTGCACTGCAGCCATATTATGGCATGACTCATGAAGAAGTAGTCAAGTATATCAAAGAATGCAATGTGCTTCAGTGTCCTGACAATACTCCGAGACCAATTTATGAATTGATGAAGTTGTGTTGGAACCATAAGCCATCAGCAAGGCCTTCATTTCGGACAATATATCAAACTTTAGAAGAGATTCAGAATGACAGTGCAAATTTCCCAGAGCTATCATTCAGGGTGATGTCTTAAACTGTAATGTATTAATTGATATCATACTGTTTTGTACAGAAATGTATGTATGACTTAAATGACTCACTTAACTGATTTTTAATTGGTTAGTGCTGTTGTGTAATTTACAACTTATTTTTTTGTATTTTTTTTGTAATTTTAATAAGCAGTTATGCCATCTACCAAATTATTTTATATACTATATTAGCCAGTTTGTTGTTACTGTTTGACTGTAGTTTGTTGATTTTTTTTTTGTATGTAATGGAATTTGATTGTTCATTCTGCTATGATTCTTATAAAATTAACATAGCTAAATATTAATACTTTGCAAATATGTTGGTGGATGAATAAGATATGTTTTCAACGAAATGTTACTGAAGAATAGTAGAAAGGGAAGCATGTTTGATTTTGAAAAATTAAATAGATCCTGATTACAGTGGTGTGAGATTGTACACTGATATTTGTGCATGCTGATTGTTGTTATTGGGTCATAACTAATATTTGCTACTAGATAACAATCTATTAGCAATATTTTTTTCATATTGAATTTCCTATGTCTTGAACTTAGCTTGTAATCCGTACAACTTTAATCCTATTCATGATAATGTCAACAAGGCATTCCATTTTTTAGCTTTCTACGTAGATTTCTTTGTTTAACTTGCTTTTCCTATTCGTTTGATTTCATAGCTTATTCATTTAATACTTTCATTGAATAATTAATTTACTGAAACAGTATTAAAGGCTAGTCTTAATTTAATACATATTGTTACCAGTGGGAAAACAGGTCCGAAAAGGATAGCCCGATTATTTAAATACAGTTTTATTTACTATCTAATATTTATACTATTGGTAAGTTAAAACAATTTAACTGTCCATCTGCAAAAAATTAATCACTCCTTCATTAAGTCCATAATTTACTCTCTCCACTGGAGCACACCTCTATCCTAAAACATAGCCTTGCTCTACTCACTACACCCGGATGCACCATGAAGCCTGTCGCTCGCTGTATCGCTCACCAAGGGGTCACGCCACTTCCCTCACAGGTTGCCTGAGGATTCCCCTGTATCGCCACCAGCCTCTCTCCCTCCCACACTGCTTGCCGCAGAACTACCTGGTCCTGACCTGGAAACATCTCGTAGCCCTCTAAAGTGTCACGTCATCAGAACCTCCGACTCTGGGAACATGCCGAACCCTTGAGGGATGCAGATAATCTCTGAGCTCAACTGCAAAGCGCTGGGGAAGGGAGTACCGAGGCGCCTGCTAATTGGATTAGGTGTGTAGCGGTAATGGAGGGATGGGCACTGCTTGCATTTTGCCGCAACCGCAAGCAGGCCTTCCTTGTCGCAAGAGTCCTCGTAACAGTGTATTGTGATATAACATATCATTTTGGTTAGGATTGCGATTTACGTTAGAACTCTGTAATGATTACAATTTTTTGGGAGTGCAGTATCTTCCTAAAACACAGGTATTTATCAATTTTATTTTAAAATTTTAAACCATTGTTAGCTTACTTGCTGTGTTGCTTTCTATAAGTAGGCACACTATTTTTTGTGTATTTATTTGTTGACAAAGAAGAATCAACACACATTAGAATTAACATATATTATAAATTTTAAAATTGTATTTAGCCTTTGTGGTTTAAATGTTACCACTATTTATTTCAGTTTTCTATGTATTGTTATCTTCCTGCTGTGATATCCTGCCAAATATCTCTTTACTCAAAGGTAGTTTACTCTTTTTAATGGTCTTGTGCAAGTATTGAACATGAAAGAAGTGTGACCAAGTAATATGCAGCAAAGTCCAAAAAAGTGGGAAACCTCTGACCTTGTTACATGAGCACATTTCTGTGCCTGGAGTAAATAGAGGATTTATGAAGTAGAGCCTCGGGAGAAAAGAATACTTGCAAATTTCATACCTTTGGCAATGAGTTGTGAGGGTATTAACAACTTGATGTCGATGCCAAAATAAATGGCATTTTCATTAACTACCATCCAGCCACAAGTTCTGTTGTGCACTAAATTGAAAAGGCCACCAGGTATATACCATTAACCTTGCAATTCACCAACCTGTACAATCCTACAATGTAGTTTTTATAGTTCCCTAGGACTGTGTGAGAATCGGTAGCTACTCTGAAGTCACTCAAAGATAGAAAGGGTTTTGGAGGTAAAAGAATGTGCTTCATAGATCATGTTTGTAAAATGTGAGTTTTACTTTTACCCATAGCAAAAAAGACTTTAGTTAAAAATATTAATGTCTTCCTTGACCTCATAATGGTCTTATACTTGATGTTTAATGTTACAGGCTTGTCATAGCAATTGTTAACAAACCTCAGAAACACACTGGACATTTTTATTTAGTTACCTGTTCATAATTATTTGGCTTAATATACTCTTATAATTTTTATAATGGTATATAATACATGTGTATAATTTAACACTTAAAAATTATTTCTTCTTAATAGACTTATATTTTAGTTAAGAAACATTAGATAATTTTGCTATATAAAATCATTGTGTCTAAAACCATTTTCATCATAAGTAATTTCACTTGCTGGATTTATGTACTTTAGTTATGATGTGGGTGATGAGTTACCAAAACTCCCTTGTATTTACTAATGCAATGATGCTATTTTTTGGATTTATCCGTAAGAAATGCTATTATATCCTCCAAATAATAGGAATATATATTTTTTTTAATTTATGCCATGTTATTAGTAATGGAGATTAAATAGTTTCAGTATTTTGAATTCCAATTTCCAGTCGTAGATGCCTTTGAGATTTTTATTTCCTTAACAATTTATTCTAATAAAATTAAATAAAAAAATTAGTATGTCACTAACTTTTACAAAGTGCACATGTCTTCATAGCTTTAATTTTTTTTATTATTCTGTACACATTGAAATTATGTTTATGCTTCAGCTAAATAAATGATAAAGGTACATGTATTCTGACTTCAACTTTTAATCCTAAAATCTGTGTATATGGAGGACAGGAAAATAAAAACATAATAGGTGCACAAGAAGGGTAACTTCAACTATTCAATATGCTTGAAAAACTATCCTCAAGATGATTATACAACCTTCCTAAATTGTATATGACTTGCCAAAACTCTTGCAATGACCTTCAACACCCTGATTTCTGACGAATGGCATTGCCAAGGTACCATGGAAGCCGTATCTTAACACTTCATAGTTTAGAAAAAGAAATTTTACCAGAGAAGCAGAAATGTTTCAGCCTTTTTGCCTTGCTTGTTGACACTCGAAGAAAACAAGGAAATCATGAAATCAGAAACTCGTAATAAAAAAAAATGCTCTTTCGGTTAACTAAGTTTATAAAAGAAATTAAATGTACAGAACAAACCTATTTTTCCTTAAAATTTTAATTCATCTTACACAAATTTAAAACTTGCTTAATAAAGACTCAACTAAAGAAACCTAACATTCTAGTTCTTCAGTCAGTTAACTGCATATCTCTGTATACAATTACAATAAAATAAAACATCAAGGAAGGTTTGCTTATCCCGTCGCCACTCAACCAATTTTACTGGGGAAATAAAAAAAAAGCTGAAGTAATAACAATTAGTTACTTTCAACTTCTATCAAAAACAGGATTTATTACCAAATACTTTACCTTAGGACTTTACAGAAATAATTACTGATACTCTAACGACGGCAGAGAGAGAACAATGCCACGGCAGTTTTAAACTACATAAAATCTCAAATATATAAAATAAACTAAACTCCCATCTTCCAGTGCTTAACCAAAAAAATATAAATAAACGTAACACTTAGCTACATGACTGATGATGTTCGTGAACCAGCAAGTAAATGTGTTGTGGGAAAAACACTAACTTGAATAATTGTGGATGGAGAATAGTAATGTTTCTAGAAAACAGCAAATGTTAATTTCTATAAACTGAAGGGTTAGCAGTAGATAAGCTAACCTTATGATTGGTTCTGCAGAATTAAGCAGTAACAAAAAAAATTGTTTTCACACAAGAAATATTGTCATATGTAGTCCTGTACATGAGATGTTTGTGTGATGGCTAAGTTTTAAGGTAAACAGTGTTGTGTGTAGCAAAATTGTAAAAAAATATTTATTTTTTTCAAATATGTTTGTAATATATTATGGGTAGAGACCTGCAAACTTCATGGATTCATTCAGTGATAGGCTAGAATTCAAACACATATACCTCTTAGATAATTTTGCTATTGGCTTACTGTTCATCTGGATGAATCTCAACCAGTTATAAACCCTCAACCAAAGAAGAATAGAATCACTGACAAACCAGCTGAGACGACTTACAAGTCGGCAGCCAATGAACTTGCGTTATTTGCCCGAGTGTACAGGGGTATGTGCAGTCTATCCTGAAGGCCATCGAAACCGCGAATTTCGCAGGTCTCCAATTATGGGTGTCAAAAGTCATACAAGTGATAATTACAAAGACTTTCACAACTTTTTACACCCATGATATTACAATAAGTGAATATATATTGAAAGTATTTGTGGCAGAACAAAAAATGCAATTGAGGTAATGAGCTAAAATTTTAGAAATAGTCCTTAAATAAAAGTAATGACGAAAAAAGGAAAAATCAACATGGCGTCTTAAATATTTGGTGAAACAGTGCACGGTGCTAAGGAGTAGTTAGTGCTCTTCTAAGGGTGAAACTGGCCATATCCCTAATGGTAGAAAGCTCATAAATTAAACCTTAATACTTCTTTGCCTGATAGGTAACTCAAACTTACGACTACATCACAGAGGCTGGTGATTTGTGACAATGTGTTGTTGGTTTCCGTATGTACATTTCTCATGGCTAAGTAACCTTATTCAGACTCATTTTGTGTTTTCATCCAAGAAAGTTTACAGAGACAGTAAATGTGTGCCTTGAAATTTTTAAGACATTTATTGCTGATATAAATGCCTTGAGTAGCTGTTCCAAGTTAGTATGGATAAAATGTTTTCTAGGAAAAACTCATAATAAACATTAGTTTCTCATCTAAAGGCTTCCGTACCACCCCTACCGTCTACAAGTTTTCATAATCTAAGTAAAAAGTGATATATTTTGTGTGGCATTGTTCAAATTAATGGTTTTGTCAATAAAATGGTCATGCAATTGGAGTTTTTATGAAAAACATGCCAAAATTTATCAAAATAAAGGATGGACCAACCAAATCCTGAAATATTATCCTTGAAAGATTTGTGCAATGGGAGTGCATGACTTGATGTAAGCTTTTGGACATACGCCATTGCTAAGCACATGTATGTCTGTAGAAGAAAACTACAAAAAAAATAAAAGACAAAAACACAATATAGCAAAAAATTGCTGTTGTCAACAGGATATAAACACCACATAATATTCCATAACAGGAATATGGTCAACAAACAGTCCATTTTTCTTTGTTTTTCTTTGTTTGTTGACCATATTTCTGTTATGGAATATTATGTGGTGTTTATATCCTGTTGACAACAGCAATTTTTTGATATATTGTGTTTTTGTCTTTTGTGTTTTTTGTAGTTTTCTTCTACAGACATACATGTGCTTAGCAATGGCGTATGTCCAAAAGCTTACATCAAGTCAAATCCTGAAATACCATAAAATCCTCAATATTTAAAAGATTTGGTAATAAAGGAAAAAGATTTGAAGAAAAATAAAAGTGAAATTCAGAAATTCTTACTTTAGCAATGAGTAGTTAGAATGGAGTACATATTAATTCTTAAATTAGGTATCAATGAAATGATTGTATATTAGTAAGCTACAATGCTCTGAGGCTGTTTAAAAAAAATACCACCAGGAAACATTGTTGACGAAAAAAAAGGCCTATAGCCTGAACGTGTAAATGTTAAGAATAAACCTGGTCAAATCCTCAAACCCTCAAATCTCTTAATATTTGAAAGTTTTGTGATGTGAGGAAAATGATTCTAAGAAAAAATTGGAGGATTTGATGTAAAATTTAAAAAATTCATCACTGATAAGTTTGTAGTTTACTAGGTCCATCTATTTATTTCTTCGTTATCTCATTACCATTCTCCAAGATTGTGCATTTTATATGTAGTTATATTCATAAAATACTATATGTGTGGATTCTGGAAACTTATTAAAACAAACATTTAAATGGTAGTATGTTTCAACACCATAGTTAATATTTTTCATTTCTTGTACATTATTTTATGTCTTACTCATGAAATCTAGATTTCCATTTGAGGTACTCTTTGGAATTCAAATTTTAGATACGGATTCGAGAAAATTGGAATTCGACCCGTCACTAATTAAAACCATTGTCAGTGAAATGGATTTATGATATAAAATAAAAATTGTGTTTGTTTACTTTATTTCGAAAGGATTTAGGAACTCTTTAAGTGGTTAGTCAGGATACAAATGTTAAGTCGTCGTGGTCTACAATACTTTATATAAGTTGGATTATTTTATTGGACACTTTAACTACTGGACTATTGTTATTTGAAAGTGCAGTTTGATCATGTTAACATTACACATAAAATTGTAATAGTTTATATTTTATTCATGAATATTTCTGTATTGCATAACATAGCTTTGTAACGAGAGGGAAACGAACAAATACTTAATTGCAGCTAAACTGAAATGTTGTGAAATTATCAATTCATTATTTAACGTGGCTTTAAATAAACTGTAACTGGTTGCCCAGAGAGGGGGGTGGGGAGTTTACTAAATAATGCATTTCATAACAATAACACCATTTCACCAAACAAAATTACTAGATTTCTTGCCTAAATCTTCATTATCACAACTACCTGAAGACATTGATTAGACATTGCTAGCCTCTTTTGTGTAGCTTTCAGTGTAAACTAGGCATTAATCAGTAACAGGAAAATGAAAATCTCACGTATAAATAAACTTGCAATGTATCCTGCATAAGATTGTAAATCCTTAAAAAAAAGTGAAAATAATCTTAACCAACAACACAAGTGAATGTTTTAATATGTGAATAATAGCTTGTTACATTCCAGGTTGGCTCTGCTAAGCAACCCAGAATAGTAACATGACACTATTCACTGGATAGTTTTTGTTGATATGCAGTAACCTTTAAGTTATGTTTTTGAAATTAGTCTTGTTGCCAACATTAAGGATAAATATTTATACTTAGTGTGTTAAAAAAAAACTTCAAGGCATTCTTTCATTATGAATTTTTAAAGTGTTTTTTTTTTTTAAGGGGGGGTGATGTGAACAACTATAACCCATTTTATTAATTGTGAATGAACCTGCACAAGTGAAAGAACCCATTTTAAAATATCACGTTTCTCTGCTACAAAATAAAAATATTACTCTATCTTTGTAAATTGATATTATGTGTTGAAAACATTGTAAATGCTTTCCTCATGTCTGAATTTGTTGAGATGATAATTTTCTCCTGTTCAGTGGTATATTTGTCTTTTATTGGAAATGTAAACTTTAATACTTTCAGAGATGTCTGGCAACTATTGATGTGCATGTGAATAGGCTTTTATATTTATTACCAATTAATTATGTAGCAAACATGCTTTCTTCTTTTCCCATTGTGTGTCTAGAGCAATTTTTAATTCACTTCAAATTTGTTAGCAAAACCTGTTTTTATTATCAATTTATTATATGAAATTATTCTAGTCATTTCTATGTTTAGGTTATTTCCTTGAAGTTATGTTATCTTGTACTTGCTAATGGTAAATTTACATTTTACGGAAGCACGCAAGTTAAGTAACATCAGTTGCACCAAAGTATGGTCTAGATTAAATTCTTGTTTTTATAGTTTTCTGTACCTTTTATTGTATAGTTATTTATGCATTTTGGCATGAATAACAGTTAATTAAGTCACCAAGCTCTTAATCTGTAACTTGTATTTATTTATACTTAGAGTTATTAAGTGGAACCATTTTAATGTACTTTATTGAAGGTTGTTGTACAGTTATAATTTTTTCAGTGCATTAAGCCATATGTTTATGAATGACTCTGTGTGTGTCTGTAATTATATGATGGTATGTGAATTTAGCATTAAATTTATATGTCTTGTATTTAAAATAAGCATCCACAAGAGGTAATTTGATTTTTGTGCAATATGCTGTTATTTGTATCAATTGGTTTTTTTCATAGTGATTGTGCAAGTGACAATGTTGTAATAAATATTTTAATAACAAGTTGTGTATAAGTAAAATTTTTAAAACTAAAATCCATAGTGTCTAATGTACAAACTGTTTGATCCTCTCTTTGGGTGATGGTGGCGGCAGTGGTACCAGGGATAGTGTGGGATGTCGTTCGCAGTATCTGTTTGCAGAGCTCCTCTTTAAAGTGGTTTTATCAATGCTCATTGCTTAAACATACTTGTATCATTACTGTTTGGTTTACAAAATAATTTTTTGAAAGTGAAAAATAGGCAGTTTTACAAAGAACTCACAAGCTGATGTAGAAATTATTATCTTTGTGCATTTGTTTCTACAAGTATCTGTGAATGTGTATGTAACTGAAACTTATACTTAAAATTGAATGCCTTGTATCCATTTTTTTCTCCATTATTTTTAATTCTCTGCCACTTATCATTGCCCCACAACTGCAACAGCGCTACAATAACTCCTGGTGTGGCAGTGTGTGGTTCATGGAACAATCTGCAGAGAGTAGATGAATGGACTGGGCTCTGTTCCACTAGCAAGGCAGCATGTTATGACTTGGATGCGTCTCACAAATTGCTCCATGGCGATGTTTTCCTGTGCATGGGTTTAATTATTTTGCTGACCAACCCTGTGATAGAACTAAACTTAAATGATACATTTTGGCGGCGAGTGCAGTAATAATAGGTTATGTTACAATTTTGACTAAAAAAATTATTATCTCATATAAATGATCGTATAAAAAGTCAACTGCTTTTATTTAGTATTCAATGAAAAACATTTTAATTAACTCCTTTGCATTATACAAAAATAACGATAATTCAGTGATAATAATTCAATTCATAAAAGTATGCAATTTTTCATCAATGTTTTCTTATGACGTTATGTAAAATTATCGTCCGTAAACCGACTATACAGACACTACTTGGTGTGTGGTAATTTTGGGAAGATTTTTGGTAATCTTGAAGAATATTTACATTAAATTTAAAAAGTGCATTCATGTTAAGTACCGTTGAAGGAACGCGCGAGGGGCCAAACAGAAAATTGAAAAGGCACTTGAAGTATAAATTACTTAACTCTGGTGCAGCCACAGTGCACAAAACTCACGACGACGACTTATGAAAATTACAAACACTTGGCCATGTAAAGCATGACGTTCCTGTCGCCGGAGGTCACAACCACACCATCACCTCAAACTAATTCAAACTCATTACTGCAGAGACCGACAACGAAGGAGGCGGAGGCCTCGTTAACACCCGTGCTTGTGCCAACGCAGACGCAAGGGCTCATGTGAAAGCATAAGAGAGGCGGCACAATGAGACAACAGCACTAGAGTAGGAGCAGAGGCGGCAAGCAACCGAGAACACATCTCCTAGCGTGTGCATACAAGATTCCTAAAGTGTAATAGGTTAGCTGAGGAGGAATTAAAATATCTTAAAGGAATAATTGAGGCGAAACTAAGTCACTTGGGTAAGGAGTATTTTGTTTTGATATGTTCCAATTTTTGTTGAAGTACGCACATGAATTCTTCCAGTTGGATGGAAGTGCTGATTTTGAGTGCACAAGTTTATCAAGCATAAAATTGATCGGAGACACCAGTCCAATTAGGAAAAGCCCTTATAGAGTTCCTCATGCTTTCAAGCCAGTTATCAATTATATATGTTAGAAAAAGTAGGAGTGTGTATCACCTTGGCTGTCTGTCAAGTATAAAAGGTAGTAGTAGCATTCTTTTCTTCAGAACACATTGAAACTCTTGTATTTACAAATTGAGACATTCCACAGCAGATGAGACAGGATATTAATAAAGAATGAGTCATAGTTCTCCATACAAATGTTATACAAAATAAAACTCAATAATGTGAACCTATTTTTCCTTCCTAAAGTGGCAACTTTGTTCAATTGGTTCACCTTCCTGATAATGAAAAAGAAATTATTCACCATTTGTATGGAGACTTATGACTCATTCTGTAGATTAGCTGCAAGTAGTGTAAGAGTGACAAGTCACAGCCATCAACAATATTAGAGGTATTAAACAAATTGTTCAGCTGAAAAAAGTATTTAAGATGTAGGTTAAACCTGATGGTGCACATGAATATATTTAGAAGAAGAAAAAAAAATATATATATATATGTGTGTGTGTGTGTATGACACAAAAGGTAATTGGGGGCAGGGTGGGTATAAAAATATAAAATGACTCATTTAACATAGGTATTCAAAGTGTTGCTCTAGACAGAGGTAAAATCCATTTCCTGACGGAAGTGAAGGTCGGGCAGGGCAGGAGTGCCACACCATTGCACAGTAGGAGAAAAGCCCAAAAACCTGGCCAAAACCTCAAATGACCTTTGACGGGAATGAAAATTGGCTTACAGGGGTTTTCAAGGTCGCTGATTACGAATCTGAAAGCCAAATTATCGTAAACAAAATGGCCGATCCAATATGGCTGACATGAATGTTAAAAAGTTGCCAGATGTCGACAAAAATTGGTATTTACGGATTTTCAAGGTCGCTGATTACGAATCCGCAAGCCAAATTATCGTAAAAAAAATGGCCGATCCAATATGGCCGACATGAACGTTAAAAAGTTACCAGATGTTGACAAAAATTGGTATATACGGGTTTTCAAGGTCGCTGATTACCAATCCGATATCTATTGTTTATAACTTGCAACAAAGAGCTTACAGCAAATTGTTATAAACAAAATGGCCGAGTATCCTGCTAAATAGATACATTAATATATTGAAAAAAATCATCATAATAAAATAAACGTGAACAGTGTATTCTACGCAATTATTATTTTTATTTCCAAAATACATACGGAACGTTTCAAAAATAGAATATTTTATTCTTAATCAAAATCGTAATCGGAGTCGGAGTCGGAGTCAGAATCATTATCCGAGTTTGTATCTATTACAACTCCCGGCACGGCTTCAATCTCTGCGCAAAATGCGTCTGCTGCAGCAGTCACTTTAGGAGCGATCAACATCGCTACAGCTTCCGGCGACAAACTCTTCAGCTTCTTCTGTGGTAGTCTTCTGACACTTGAAATGTACGGATCAGAAGTAACTAAGAGCCGATGAAAAACATCTTCCATAGTTTTAACCCTGGAACTTTTTCGCGCAAAATCTTCTCGATATCGTTTGATGTCTTTGTTTCGAGCTTCCTGAGCATCTTCGGATAATTGGCCGATTGGTAATAGAGCATGAGTTATTATCACTGGACCATGAATTAATAGTTTGTGCACCGAAGTAGGCATGGAGTACCAAGGGTATAATGCAACGGTCTTTCTTGCCGTTTCAATAGCATACTGTTCAAATCTTTCACAGTTTATCTCGTGGCCACACGATATAACTTGTAGGATTACGTACAAGCGTTTAATAACTTCTTCGTTGACCCCCGTTATCGCAGCGGAAACCGTCGAATTTTCAAAGAATCGCCGAGCTGTGTTGCCATCATTGCTGCTGCCGTATCCAGGCTTTGGGCGATCGATATTTAGACCCAATTGCTTCTTGAATCCTTCTTGAATGGCCCTCTTGCGTTCCAGGGTAATTTTATTTTCTTCGGCACTTCGAGCTTGCCATTTTTTAATGCCGAGTTTGTAAGACACGTGTAAGCAATACTCGAAGCACCGTATCCACGCGTGCAGCGTCGACAATCCGAACTTCAAATTTGTTTCATTGATTTCCCTTTGCAATACAGTGTCGATGGCATTAAAATCTTTGCTGGTTGCTCCACACAAATAGCACCGTTGAGCAGATTTCGTCAATGATACAGCGTTGCAAACTTTACCATCTATCATGGTGAACAACAACTTGTACATTACGGAGATTTCTTTTCCATCTATTACACTTTCGAATGGACGAAGTGACTGTATTTGTTCTTCAACAATTTGGACTTCATTAAGTGTTGACTCTGTGTCTTCGCGTAGAAACAGTAGTCTAAGCGGTCTACAAAATCGTGGAGACGAGGGTCTGGGGTTCTTCCAAACAACTATTTCTTCCTTCGATTGTTGATCATAACACACGAGTTGTAATGGCACGACTGAAGTAAAGAATACATGCGCATCAGATTTGCTGTCATCACTGAACGTCTGCTTATATTCACTTTGCCCAGAACTTCCATCGCAACCCCACTTGCAAATCAAGTCCATTTTACGAACATTATCTGGAGTCAATCTTTGAATGAGTACATTTTGGACGAGTAAAATACGTTCAACTGTATGATCTAATAGTGCCTGTAGTTGGACTTCTGCACTACTCTCTGTAATCCTGATTGCATCACGTGGTGGATAACAACGCTTTTTTGCTTTCATCACTTTTTCGTAAGACGGATATAGCTTACAGTTATTTTCCTTCCCTAATCTTCTCATTCCCTGGTAAGTACTCTTGGAGAATTTATATTCAATCATAGCGGAAAGTGCAGCCTCTTCGGATAAAGTAATTTCATCCGTTGCTGAGTAAGCTTTACGATACTTGGAAGCTCTTAAAGGACTCGTCATTGTTACGTCCTTAATAACTTTTGCGGCGTCGGATTGTCCTGAAGAGCGAAGGCTCATCTGAGTAGCGTATGCTAACTCGACCGAGTTGAACGATGTACGAATATCTTGGGTCTTCCTTCGTTTAGATCTTTCACTGGACATTGTAAACTCAAGGGACGGGCGGCCGCCCGTATTACCCGGGCTTGTTACTACAGTGTCTGTAGGTGCGGCAAAACACACCTGCTTGCTAAGCCATTCACCGTTATTCTTGAAAAATACACAGGATTTTCTGTGAGCTTGTTGCCACCTCGTTCTCATTTGATTGAAGAGTATCGAAAAAGTCTGTTTCGAGTCCTCAGGCACTACAACTGTACGTCCGGTGTCCTTGGAAATTTTTTCTACCATAAATTCGATCAAGGAAGCGAATTTATCGGATAAATGCTCGCTGATTATCAGAAATACTTCTTTCCTTGTCAGCACCAATTCTTTGTAACCGGATCCTGTAATAAAGACATAAAATTGTAGAAAATTGGTGTTAAAGGAAAAGATAAAATTTTCAATTAATACAAAAACTTGAACAATGTACATTATTTTACCAAATAAATAACCGCAATAATTGAAATAATTTTAAAAAAATTAGACAGAAAATATTGACATGGATTTGGTTAAAAGAAAGCTTTGCTTACTATATAATATATGTATATTCAAATATTTTATTTGAATGTTATAACATTTCATTCATATTTAAGACATTTTTATGTGGTTGATTTTAATATGTATATATATATATATATGCATACGTATATATCACAATTAAATCACAGAAAATTTATATATATATATATATATATACACATACATATATATTAAAATAATTTATTTCAAGCGTATAACAGCCGTCTTGTCCGTTATGATGCTACTTCACCCATTCTCAGGTAGAGGCGCAGAGGCTGCTCAATAGTGCCGCGTGCACGCTCGGCTACCGCACGATGCGAAAAAAATCATAACGGACAAGACGCACGTTTTCCGCAGGTAACTCTTGTAAATTTCGAAAGCTTATACATTAAACTAAAGGCCGAGACTAGGAGCTTTGCAAAATGTGACAAAATATATAACTTTTCGGACCGTTGAAAATATAAGTTTTCAAAATTATTCAATTTTATTTATGCCGAAGGCTATACTACATTTCAATCATTTATACATAAACTTTAGATTCAACCGATGTAAAAACATGTTCTACATACCTCCAGAAGTCATATCCATGTTGCAGAATTGAAATTAAACCCGTCACTTTAAAGTTATGGGTTTTTGAAGTCAGCGTTATTTTCGTCTGTTCAGCGCGTGACACGTACACTCTTCACGAACACTAGCTGCCAACTGACGCTGCGGCGCAGGTATACACTTAAAGGGCTTCCCCTTCCACAATAGAATTCAGTTACTAGTCCTCTACCTGAATGACTACTCAACTGACCCTATTTCGAAAATTTATTTTTTGGGGTTTTGGCCAGGTTTTTGGGCTTTTCTCCTACTGTGCATTGGAAGGAACCAACTATGATAATACAGTAATTGTGTACATATGTAAAAAAAAAAAAGTTAAGAAAATTAATAAATAGGAATTTCCAAATTAGCTTTGTTTTTAAGTTCGGCTAAAGATAAAAGTAATAAAAGTTCCAAAGTCAAAATTGCATAGGTTCAATAGTTGTGGTTGAACAACTTTTGAAAGGAAACAAGGTTATTAAGTTAATAAGAGCATAATTGTTTATAGTGAAACACAGACACTTTCCATTCATTGTAAATGGGACATTTTAAATGTTAGTCGTACTGAGTACAACGCATCGTATTTTTTCTGTAGAGTAGCTTTTGTATTGATTTTTTTTTACAAATTTATATTTTCCTGGTAATTTCTTAATCAAAACAAAATTTATTTTTAAAGCCTTTTATGAGTCAAATTTAAATCACTACAGTAGGATGTAGGTATCATAAATTTTAGTAGTATCATTTTAATAGTTGTACATAGGAAATGGGTTCAAGTATTGATGTTAAATATCATATTGTATTTATTATAATGTTCATACATTCAGTTTTGCAAATAAATAACTTGAAGAGCTCCAAGTACATACAAATGAATATAGCTTTTAATTATTTTAATTTTTGGAAGCTTATGGTGTTTCATATTTTTTGTGCTTTCACTTTAAGAAACTGTGTGAATTCTAGACCTAGCCGAAAAACCTCCCGGTGGTTGTTTATGTTACCTGGGGATAACACCGGCCTATTGGGACTTATTTTTCAAAATTTTCTGAATGTTAAATATTTGGTAAAAATGATTTTTAAAAATTTTCCCTGCCCCAGTTATACCACACTATTAAATGTATTTAGATGCATCACTAATAATTTGAATACAATGTCATGATTAAAAGTAGGAGTAAACAAACGTACTTCAGTGGTTGTATTATGAATTATTTTGATGGTAGACACTCTTACGAGACAAAAAAGCATTTTACTGGAACAAGCTCTATTTTCCTGGAATAAATTATGACTTCACCTGGAAAGGTGGGTATAATTGCAAATAAAATCCAGTAAAATTACATTCCAATAGCTTTAGTAAATAACTGCTGTATATATTTTTAAAGGTTTTATTGCAAACAAGTAAGTATGGTGCTAGTTTATTTTTATACATGGTTGTGCTTGACAGATAAAATCAACAAAAAAAGCCAACATTTTAACTGATTTATGTTCTATTTATAAATATTTCACACTAAAAAATGACTGGCAACACATATAACAAAAATATTAGCTGTTTACACAATTATCAACCACAAAAATTCAAAATGACATAACAGAGCATTTTGGAACACTACACAGAGAAAATTGCATACAACAAATAGGAACATCACTGTGCAGTCTTCAGAAATCAAGCACACACACAAAATAAAAATGTAAAGATTTAATAATAATTAAATGTAAAATAATCTGTTTAGTTCAAAAAAGTAACATGTAAAATACTTTATGTCCACAGAAGGACTATTTGACCGTTATTCCTCGTCTATCTGAATTCAAATGTTTGTGAAAATACAAATATATTTTTTTTAATGTTTTTATTTAAACTTTATAAGATAAATTTTTCATAATATGATTATTACTTTTCCAGAACAATGTATCTAGTTAGTACGTCTACATTAAATGAGTCTAAACTTAACAAAACAAGAGACAACAAATGTTCATGACAAAATCGTGGTTCCTAGTAATACTTTTTAAGATTTTAAATAGCTTCTATAACTGGCCAGTAAAAAAAAAATAAGTTACTTACAGACATGTATCTATAAATAGTGTGTTACAAATATTTAATTCTGGTCAACTTTCTGGCATGAGAACACAATATTTTGTAAAAACTTTTTTTATAACAATTGATAGGTTTGCTTTGTGGTAGTAAAATAATAGCACAATTGCAATCTCTTCTGTTATCAATAACAAAGCATGCACAATGATAGGAAATATTTATATGAATTACTTTATTAAACATTTCAGCAAAAAAAATATTAAATTTAACTAACTTATTAAGCTAGAATTGTCATAAAATGTAAAAGCTTAGAAAAAAATATTACAGGCTATTTGTCTGTACAGTAATACAATAACAGTACAGAAGAGGAACACCACCTCTGGGATGTTGGAGAATCTATTTTTCCTTAAGTTGAGTTAAAACCTACATTTAAAACATGATCATTTAACTAAGATCACTCATTTCACCTTCTAGGATATTATGCAGAAATAATGTTAACAAGTCTCCTATACAAACAACCTAATGTTCTATTAAAAATATACTATTTTAACCAACAGAATTATAACCAATTATTAGAGACCAGAAAAATTCGTGAGTTCATTTCGCAATAGGTTAAAATACAAATAGTTATACCACAATGCAGCCTCTGCTATTGGCTCACAACTCACCTGGATGACGCTGGGCCAATGAGAAACACCCGGCCAAAGCTTTATCGAATCACAGGCTGCTACGTTGGGATGTTTCACAAGACAGCAGCCAATAAGTGGGTCACATTTGACCGAGTGTACGTAGAACTATGGAGTTCATCCTACAGGTCATTGAACCCGCAAATTTTTCCGGTCCCTAACAATTATACATATGTGGCCACTGAGCAAGTCAAAATTACAGTAAAACAGTTTTTAAGTTATTGAAACAACAGTTCATAGTAAAACAATAACATTTAAAGGAGTTGGCACCAAACGAAACTCAATTTTCACATGTGACGTGACTCTAACAAACACTCGACGAGGGGTGTTGGGAAAGAACTCTGAGAACTATGTGCTTCTCAGGAGCGGAGATATGTTCCCTGGCTCGGCCAGCCACACGCCGCCACGGCGTATTTCAATGGCACTGGTTTCGTTGTTTCTATCCAACTGTTTTGTTTTTGTATTCTTTGAAAACCTAAACATTACTGTAGTGAAAATGAACACTGAAAATGTGCATCCATATATGTTTAATCCAGAAGCAGATGAACTGGAACCAGCAGCGATGAGGCAAACGAACACAAACTGGTGTGGATGTGAAGAGCATGTTGCAAGGGAAAAACTGTTAAGGAAACGTGTATTGTCACGAGATTGAACACATGTCCAACCTTCGAGAGACTGGTGTGCGTATTACTCGCCATGTGGCATTCCTTTACATTAATTTATTTTGAGATACTTTAAACATGGCCAGCCATACCATGATGTTACATGCTACGACAGAGTTTGAAAGGCAAGACCTAGGAACATTACAAATAGGGTATGACGGTTTGTTACATACATACAAATTGTGAAGTGGGTAAACCCTTGGGCTCCTATTGGGGAAAAAATAACAAGTAATCTCTGTCTGTGTTTAGGGAACAAGAAAAGAATATCCAGAACCCACTTAGGTAAACCAAACAAAAAAGGTCACATGAAATTTTTGTGTCACGTTTTTCTAACGAAATGTCACGTGTAGATTGTTCAAGTTCACCATCCACTTTTCCTTTATGTAATAAAACTAAATCAATGATTTCACTGCTCTAACTACCATTTTAACTCAGCTGGTGCACACATTCTTGAAAAAAATTGGTTGTCTGTAAAGTCGGTTTACGGACGATAGTTTAACGTGACAACGTCATAACAAAACATTGATGAAATGATTGATCCAGAAGAAAAGGAAATATCATATTCGGCCTGAGACTGAGCCGTAATAGGTTTTTGCAACCAAACCATTTAGGCATTAAAAATATTATATTCTTTGAGGAAGAATTTTTTTAAATTTTTCTATCTTTTGTATGATAAAATCTACCTCTGCATACTTTTATGAATAAAATTGTATCATTTTTATTGAATTATCACTATTTTGTATGGATACAAAGGAGTGAAATGAAATGTACGATTTAATTAATAAATTTACTTTTATTTGCATTCATTATTCAAATATATTTATTACTTTTGAAATGTTACATGCGCCGTATTTATTTTTACAAGTTCAAAAAAAAAAAACCTGCCGGGATTTGAACCGACACCCTTACAATTAGAAAATAGCGCCGCTGACTACTCAGCCACGAGGCCATATTAAATTATTAACAGTTTCAGATATTATATACACAGTTATAAAAATTTTGTTCACGGCAGGGGAATAATATTATTTCGTTTTAATAACTCGATTTTATAACAAATACGCATCCCAAATACACCAAAGGTGTTACAATATTTTTTAAAACATTGTGCAAAAGATCCCGGTTGTAATTTGAATTATTATGTGTAACTGTAAAACACCATTGTTGGTTCAAAACATATTTGAAAATTCAACATTACTTTTAAATAACCGTACTGATTGTTCTGAAAATCGGTGGACGATCGTTAAATTACATAATATTAATAATTCAAACGACGAAAATATGATTGAAAAGTCAAATCGATGGTCCCTCCAATCGAGTGGAAGAGAGATGCCACGCATGCGTACAATGAGCATAAAGAGAGATGCCACGCATGCGTACAATGAGCATGAAGAGAGATGCCACGCATGCGTACAATGAGCAAACAGGAACATCCGTAGTGGGACATCCATAGTGGGACACTTTTTCGTGCGTGCAGCCGGCGTTCATCGATTTATTAGACGTTGTCACGTCAAAAAGAAAATTTGTCCTTAAAGGACAGTTCAAATGAATTATCTTGAAAGTGAACACAACAAACATTCGTGTATTTATTTGGTACAAAGCAATCCCAGCTGAATTTCTTCACCCATTGTTTAGAGCTTATAGCCAACTGCTGATTTTTCACAGGACAGACACTTATGGAAGGATACTTATTGCTTTATCTGCAGGCCAACACGAAGCATCTTTAAACTACTTAGTAAGCTACACATTATTTCACCTTTCACCACAAGAACTCACCAACAAAAGGAAACAACGCCCAACGCATACCGTAAGCTAGACAGGGGTGAGCTTGGCTCTGGGCCACTAGTGCGGTCGCGTCCTGTTGCTTTCCACACTTCGCACGCTCACATCTCGAGAACCATGCATCACACAGAGTTCGCATTTTCACTGCTACTATTTTCATTACAATACGCAAACTTTGAGGCCTACTTACTTCTCATGTTACCAGCTCCTTTAAACAGGGACTGCTGTTGAAATGAAAAGTATCTCGGAATACACGGTTAATAGACTACAATAGCCAAAACCAAATTTGAGTTTGCAAAACATGTCGTGCCTGAGAAGAAAGTGTATTATTTATAAGAAAACGTGATGATATTGCTATGAAATATTAGTATTTGACCATGCACGTGTATTCAGTTAAAATTATATGGAATTATGTGTAAATAATGTTCAAATTAGCTGAAGACTGGGCCTAAACACTGTACTTTGCTCGACCTAACCTATACATGGTGCAAGTTACCCTCCAATTCATTTACGATTTGAGAGAAAATAATATACTTACTAGTGAGACTATTATAAAATAACAGTTCGGGGTTAAACTGACGCATGCCTGAGTAGAAACTTGTGACGATAAACACCTAAAAATAAGCAAAAAAATTATTGTAATTCTGCGCAATACAATGCCTAACAAGAAAAAGAACTCTTTAAAATAAAGTGTCACATTTTTGGCAAACGAAATTTAATATTTTTACAGTCCGGTGCATGTTTCCGTAAAAAATATGTAACATGCCCATTACCTCTTTTCCCGACCAGCAGAGCGATTCGCCTGACTGAGTCTAACGTGCCGCGGGAGTGAGTATAATGCAATGCAACAGGCCTGAGCTCAGTGAGACCTAGATTCAGAATATTCTCAGTGGTTTCAACCATGACTGCATGCAAGGCAGCAGACAAGGCCGTCAATCAGGCTGCCCGAGACTCGGGACGTCAGGAGTCACGACATCAGGCACACCGAGGAAACTTAACGGGTGTTGAGAGACTCGCCTTGATGGAACGGGTTCGAGTCCTCTACCCACGAGTCGTTACTCGCTAGGTGAGTAACATGACCAGCAGCGAGTAGCCCCCGGGGTTGACACCCGAGCTGCCACAGACGTCACCACTCGAGCACGGGATCGGATCCAACATCTGTACCCGCTCGTTCGATGAGTAGTTGCCAGTCCGAAGAGAGACCCGTATGTGTCATGGGTTTGGGATCTGTTACTAAATATCTACCAGCTTGCTCACTGGGTTCCGTGCTGCAGAGCTAGGAGACGGCGGACGAGACAGCTAGGAGTCCAGACAAGGCACTCGCTGGGACATGCGACGATACAGACGGCGAGTACCCAATCTGCATTCAGCCGCACTGTTCGGTGGCAAGTGGCAAGCCATCTGAGAATCGCGTTTCACCATTCATCTGTTTGCGTTAGTTTTGATCCATGCAGTTTGGTATAATTTTTTGTCTGGAAATGATATTCCTTGAATTTCAAACATTTAAAGATTCATTTTTTTTATGATTTGAATTAAGTTTTGGCTAAACGCTACTTATTCCATGATATAACTTACATTTTGATGCTGTATTTCAGTGTTTTGACATGCTTTTCGGTGTTATTTCGGTTTTATCGTAATTCACCATATAATCTTGTCCTTATCAATAAGGCATTCAGAAAACTTGAAAACAACTACTATGAATAGACTATAACAGTAATATAAAATTGTACACAACAAGTCATCATTCAATCAGGTAAATTATTTGTAATCAGGGTCTACAATTCTACACTCAAGAATTCACATCCATTGCTATGAACATAATTTCTAAATTTGCAAGTGTTATTATTATATTAAAATATTTTTATCAGTAAAAAAAAAACTTGGTTAGAGTACTGCTGTATGACAGCCAATGATGCACATTATATATATGTTATGGCAAACAAAATGACCAATTTAATAAATGTTTTTCCTCTTTTCTGCTACATTTTCAATTCTCACAATTTGGAACATGGTTAATTAGGTTTATGCAACAAACCAGTTTAATCAGTAGAAACTAGTGACCTAATACTGTTACTGGGTAATGATTACATACAGTAGAAGCCCGATACAATGCGGTTTGGTATAACATCAGTTATTATGTACCACAGGTAGAATTGTGTCCCTCACCAGAAAAAAAAAATAAAATGGAAAAGTTTTTAGTATCTTCGTCAACAATAACCATGGATGCACGTCTACATTCCACCTTCGGACACCACTCACATGGACTCACTGTCGCTGTGTGCGGATGATGATGACCATGATACGTTCCATTCTGCTTCTTTTGTATTTATTCGTTAGTGATGAGAAATAAAACCCTATTCCGGTGATAACTGCAAAAAAACTCAACAAAGGGTATGTGCCTTATTCCAGTGTTAGCGTGCATGTATGTATGTGTATATATGCACACCCACACACACACAGCTGCCTGAAAAATACCAAACTTTCTTTAAATGCTTGAAAAATGTTTTGGTCATTGGACAGGTGTACTTCTCAATGGCATGGCTAATCTACAACGCACGAGTAAGGTATCTCCCCAGACCGCCTCATTTTACCACACCACATGCGGATAGTTTATTTAAAAAGCAGAGTATACAAAATCACACCACATGCGGATAGTACACATTAATTGGCTGCCTGAAGCAAAGTTAGGAGGATGTGTGCATGCTTCTACAGCTGCCTGAAAAATACCACACTTTCTTTAAATGCTTGAAAAATTTTTTGGTCATTGGACAGGTGTACTTCTCAATGGCATGGCTAATCTACAACGCACGAGTAAGGTATCTCCCCAGACCGCCTCATTTTACCGGGAGTCTACCGATATTAGTAACCAGCTCCCAACTTAATAAAAAAAAAATTCCTTTTAACTGAATAAAAGTTTGGATATGATAAAAATAAATGCACTCTTGCTGTGTTTCTTCAAAATGTTACATTGTGAAAAGACTCCTCTCACCCTACTGAAGTGATTTTTTTTTCATAATGAAAATCACTCACTAAAACAGGAGACCTAAACTACCACACTTATAAATCATCTTCTTTAAATGTTAACAACAAAAAGCTTCTTAAAATAATATGACACAATTTCACCAACAAAATGGTACTTGATAAAGCTGCCCAATTCTAATCCTTTAAAGCAGCTATGTTTCATCATGTAAACATCTAAATTAACTATTCAAAAGTGAGATTACACCTGTGACTACAACTTGAACCACATACATTATCCTAAACAAATAAATGAAATAACAAATAATATTGAGATGGTTTAAGCTATCAATAACTATATCACTTTTAATTATGTGACTAGATTTATGCACACTCAAATTATCATGGCAGGATAAAATGTTATCGGACATGTTCTTGAAGTACACTGCACCTTCGTTGCTGCACAGACAAGTTCCACTGGCGGGCTCATCTCCGACGACAGAAGTCCGACACGAGCGAGGTAACACCACAGGGTGTGGACCTCTGCAGCATGGCTCCAGCAGCCACGACTGATGTGAAAACACACCAGCTACTTCGGAACAAGACCTCGAGTCTTCGGAAACACCGGCAACTGTGACTGCACGTACAGGCCATTTCTGGCTGGGGTTGTGTACGTGCCGTTTCTGAAACGCATAAAAAAAAATAATCACAGTTAAAAGCACACTTGTAATCATTTTCAAACATTTTAAGCTTGTATTTTTCAATGCATCCTCAAGAACTGTTACTTTTTATTTCAATACAAAATGAATAAAAATTAAAGTAAGATTATCAAACTGGCATTCATTATTTATAAGAGAATTTTGCAGCTGCATATAGAGCTTCTTAAATCCAAGATAACAACATCCAAAAAAAAATTTATATGAAATATCTACTTAAAAATGTATCATATTAAAAAAAATTACAAACCACAACAAAAAAGCTTACAGGGATGTTCCAAGACTTTTGAAAGTGATACAGAACCTCACCAGAATGTATGTAATAAAAAAATAAGTTTCAGTTTCCCAACATTTATATTTATATAATAAACTGCATTTGTTTTAATCTGAGCACATTCAAAATCATTCATGAAAAAAAAATTTTTTCAGTCACAAAAATATTTCACAATGTAGTCAAGTATAGTGCTTACATTTATGCCCAAAGAAACTGGTTATTTTTAATATAACACAGCTGGCATGAAAAAAAAAAGTATTACACTAAAAATATTCACAGGTTCAGGGACAAAAGTTACGAATACAGTTTACATTCCCTTTTGCTGAAGGATGTTTGGAGTGACCTAGAATACCACGCATTATTTGCAGACTTTTTAATATAAAATCAAAGGGTTTACTAAAATAAAGGCCAATAATTTTTTATATACACCAATCCCTCGCATAGCACGTCTTCAATTAATGCGAATTCAGTTAGCACGATGTAAATTTTACTGCCCTAGTCTCGAATAGCACGTCTGTAAATTTCAGTTAGCACGAAATCGCCACAGGCTAAAAAAAATCTCGGAAACGATGCGACGTCAGGTATGGAATTCGAGGGGGGAAGAGTGGTTTGGAATGCGAGGGGAAAGAGATGCGCACGCAGATAAACAAACACCGGGCCGTACTGTTGATGCCCGGCCGCAGACCAGGCCGTACTGTTGATGCCCGGCTGCAGAACAGGCCGTACCGTACAGAAACCAAAGCAGTTGAAATTGGACACGTTTTTTAAAAAAAAGCAAGATGATAGTGTTAATTTCACCCCAGAAAATATTTAACTAACTTTTATGTTTTGTATATGTACATATTGTACATATTTTAATGTTATGTTTGTGCTCTAGGGAAAATCTAAATCTGTTTATCTGTTAACTGATTTGTTTACATAGCCGCTTTTATAAGAGGTGTGCATAACAAATTAAATGTTTACATATGGCTGTGTGTTTTAAAGTTACCGTATTTACTTGTGTATAGCGCGCCCTCGTGTATAGCGCGCACCACGATTTTTGCAACTAATTCCAAAGAAAAAAAATTTAAAATTTTTTTTCCCCATAAATAAATTTTACTAACATTTTGTGGTACTTGATTATTTAAATTGATGTGTGGTGATGCGTCAGGAAAATACATAAACTCTGCTGTGTAAACGGAAGATAATGAAGCGCTATATAGTCACAACTGGTACGTGGTAGGGAGGGAGGGAGGGAGGCGTGCCGCGCTACGTTGCTAAGCTGGCGCGGAGAACTAGATGACTCACCGGTCGCTGCTGGGACGAGGAATGGAGGAAGCGAAGAAGGTGGCCGGGGGGGGGGGGGGGAGGGAACTGGTGACAACATTCTCTCTTTCTCTCTCTCTCTCTCTCTCTTTTTACTAGCTTCTGAGCTGGCTTTCTGTAAAGGGGGGAGGTCTAAAAATAAACAAGCGACCATGATGTGCGAGCTTGCGAGCTTGCGCGCGCGCGCGCGTGTGTGTGTGTGTGTGAAACAGAGGCCTTGTTGCTTGTGCGTATGTGTGGGGGCTGGCCAGAAACGTCACCCGTCACCCGGCAGTTAACGACTTCCACTCCTCCCCGCCTCCCTCACCACCTTTTTTTTTCCGTGTATAGCGCGCATCCTTATTTTTTTCCTTTACTTGAGGGGAAAAAAGGGCGCGCTATACACGAGTATATACGGTATATAAAACCGGTTCTTAATTTCATAAAAGTGTTTTAATTTTGTTAAGTTTTAAACGTAATAACAAAGGATCCAGCTGCTTGCAACAGCAGGCAGACAGACGCACGCGCGTGTTGAAGGTCACGCCTGGGCGGGCAAGCCAACCTGCTGACTGACGGTAAATATGTTACCACTTATCTCCCGTTACACTGTGCCATGTTTTCTTTATCTAACGTATTCGTTGGTAGGCTTAAAAAGATAAATGATATGACATATGCATTTTCAAGTATTATTCTACGCATTTATATTATGTAAAGATTACCTCCCTACACATCTTGGAACACATATTAAATAATTTAGCCTTATATTTATGGGGACTAATGCTTCAGAATACGCGATTTCGATTAACACGAACATTTTTAGGAACGAATTAGTCGTGCTAAGTGAGGGATTGGTGTATTTTTTTTAAACGTATTTCAGCAAATAGGCTCATTTCTGTAAAACAAGGGAGATTTACAGTGTCAAGCATTTTAACTGTTAAATTCATAAATATCAGTAAGTTAAAATAAATAGTAAAACTGAAGCATTCCATAATCTAAAGGTATGCCTACATAGGTGCACAGATCAAAAATAAATAATAGTCACAGTACTCTGTTTTATCACATAATCGTCGCATATTTTATGGTAAAATCAAGTTTCAAAAGTAGGGAGAAAATAATTTTTGTTGTTGTTTTTCATAAAAACAAAACATGTTGCTTTAAAGTATGTTTATTTAAAAAGCAGAGTATACAAAATCACACCAAACAATTTAAATTAGTTAGTCGTGCAACAAAAACACATTTTGTTAAATTAAAATTGAAAAACGACAAACGTGAGCCATAAATAACGAAGGGTTCCCCATAGTATCATCTTAGTACACTCTAACCAGGAGAGTGTACGGGCTATCAAATGTGGTTTACTGCGCACTAGACAGAGCACGGGCGTTGCATGCAATCGGTGAGCTATCTATATCAATATTTGACTATATGCATGCAATCTATATGGCATCAATGTAACCAAACACGTTGATACCAGCTAGCGCTGGCTACATTCTTATGCGTGCTACATAGCGACGATGAAAAATTTAATGTTAAACTTTGGAAAAGTCTATAAAAGAAAAATTTACACATCGGACAACATTGCATTTTTGTTAATTAAATAATTAAGCTGTAATAACATAATGAATAATGGATTTTAACTTTAAAATACATTGTTTTATTGTGGAAAAAAAAGTTCATCTTATGTATAAAATGGTGGGACGAAAACATTTTACTGTATTGGACAGGAAATTGTATCGTACGAGTACACCATAAATTAGTTTTACTATAAATGTAATTAGTGTATTTTCCCATTATAACTAACTCACTGCCTGGCAGGAACTTGAAAACCGATTACTTAGCACGGTACTTTGTCCTGTAATCTTAGGCAAGGTCATGTTAAATATATAAACAAATCGCTCAGAACCTAATAGCTAAACCAAAAACATTATGCAATTTTTATGAGAGAATTTTTCCCCCAAATTTTGACACTTTAAAATAACAGTGCAATGATTATGTGAGTATGACGATTATGTGATAAAACATGGTACTATTTATTTCGGTACAGTATCATGACATTCTGCATATACTTTAATGCTTTGTCCTTAATGATGTAAATGCAATACCAAAAAATTTTGCATTTTATCAAAGAAATTCGCACAACAAAAAAGATTCAATTTTGATCAATAGAATAATATTTATCATTTATTGTGGAGTTAAATTCATTTTTAATCCGTACAATATTTCCACCATTCATTACTAAATTTCGATACACTTTGGTAACTAGGAGATTCTTAAGGGTACTAATAAATAAAATCTTAGTCAATCTTGTGGGATTATGATAAGCCCTAGATTACATACTCTGATCTATTCAAAAATATGTGATATAAAAATTGCACATGACCAACAACTTTTGATTTCTGGTCTTTTAAAAATAATAAAATAAATCAAAATACGTATAGTATAAAATCTTTTTTTTTAAGTAAAGTTCGTCTATAACTTACTAATGAACTAAACTAAATCTTATATAAATCAACAAGTATGTATCATATTTAAAAAAAAGTGGTTACCAAAATTTTTTTATCTTCCATAAAAATATCCTAAAACATTAAACAAGTATCGCAACCATTCACCTCCTTTTGCAACAAAATTTTGTTGAAACACATTTATTAAATTAATAAAATATAAATTTAAAAGTTTTAAATAATTTATGTGATTTATATTTACACATTTCATGAATACTGAGTGAAAAATTGTACAAACTGAAGTACGCAGCACTGCCCCGGGCTTACACATTGGGTCAAGTCTTTAAAAAATACAATTCAAAGACGGGAAATTTTTAATCTTCAACGTCCCTGCAAACCCACCTTGGTAGCTAATTTTAGGAAAAACCCCACGCTCAATTCATGTGAATGTAATATAAATAACATTCCCGCTGAGTTTCAAGTCTGTAGGACATATATTGATAAGACGAGAAATTTTTAATTTTAACGCCTCCGCAAACCGCATTGGTAGCTGATTAATATCTGAAAGTGAGTAAAGAAATGAAATATGATAGCCATTGACAGGACAAGCGGAAGGCATCAACAATGCAACAGCATTGAAAAGTAAGGAAATTTTTATCTTTAACGCCCCTTTTCACCCCTTTAGAGATGGAATTTTAAAAAATCCCTCCTTAGTGAACCCCAAGAATACTCAAGGAATATTTCCTCCAAATTTAGGCTGTGTATTATCTGTCCGTCAGTCTGAGTTAGAGATTTATTAAGTAGACAGTAAAACTAATATAACTTCAAAAATGTTAATGAGATTTAAAAACTTACTTTTTATACACTGAAACTTTTTTATGATTCGAAACTTGTAATTGGAAATTTTGGCCACAGTCGTTGGTAACAACCCACAACGATAATATTTTGTCATTGTTCCGAGGACGGAGTCCTTCGGTTTGTACTGCGAGTTGCAAACCACCACTGGATTTTCTTACAAATAGTATGTAATTTTTTAACTTTCAGTACCTACAAACATATAATAAATCTGTTTGAGTCAGTGAATTGTTTTGGACGACCAATTTGTATTTTCATGCTGAACTTGTTTTTTCGTGGTCGGAAAACGGCAGCCATAATGAGTTGTGGAGTTTTTGTAAAAAATTTTTGGGATTTTTTTTATTTTTAAATTCAATCAATCTTATCAGGTATTTATGTACGTACTATCTAGACAAATTTTGTTCTACCGGAGTGTTTCTCTAGCACAACAATCTGTCACAGACTCAAATTTCACACACCCCAAGGACTACAATTTTCAAAATAGCCAAGAGAGCGTTTCAATAAAATCATCACGTGCAAGAAATTTTTGGAAAATGAACTGCTTATGATCACCTGCTATGCGGTTTACTGCCTAGCTGAATGAACAAGCGCATTGTCTACGCGTCGTGGAAGCTAGGAGAGAATGAGATTTCTACAAGTGGAACGTGTGAACCGCCTGCAGTGAGATCCAGTTATAACAAGGACGGCATGAAATTCGGCAGGAAATTTCACAGGTTAGGAAAGAATAACAAAAGCACGGCCTGTTTTAATCATTCTTAAGCTTGTATTTACAAGCATAATTCATTTGCTTCGTAAGTTCTTGCCCTTGAGAAATGAGCAGAACTTATATTTAGAAGGATTATATTATAACCATTGTTATTAAAACTGTTCACTGCACAGTATGGTTTATTATTTTCATAGTAGCACCTGACGATATTCATCTGCCCTGTTCTCCACAGCGTGCACAATATAGTATTAGCGCTGTGAAGTCATCTGCAAGCCACCTCTCTTGGCATTCTTTCACCATGGTGATTTTCGACACAAAACTCTCGTCAAGCTAGAGTTATATTTTACTGATCTATAACAATATTTTACAGACCTTTTAACCAACCAACATTTATTGGAATATGTAAGCATCCAAAATTTTCAGTGATGATGATCTGACTTAACCACTCCAGCCTTAATTGGTGAATTAAAAGGGACCAGTGAAACAGGAGCGTCAATGAAAACATAACAAACATGATAAACAAAGCCATTCGAGGGTTGTTGATTATCGTTTATTATTCAGGAGAGCATCCCAGAGGAACAGCATTTGGTTTTGTTTCCTGCATTCATATCATTTGCATGTTTAATTTTTTTATATTGGGTTTTTTGGCCTATCTACAATAAGTTATCACAGGGGTAAACCCAGTTCCACACAAATCAGAGATATTGGGGAGGCAATTGGCCATAGCTCATGGTCAGAACCATCCCAGCATTTTCTTGGAGTGATTAAGCAAAACCATTGAAAATTTAAATTGGGATGTTGGACTCAAAATCCAACCTAGGTCCTACAAAATACAAGTTATGTCTTAAAAACATTGTCACACAGAAATCTATTTTAATTTAAATGGTAAAAACAATAATTATTTCACAGATTTACTACTGAAAGTGTGTATTTAAATCCATACTATTTTATTTAAATAACTTTTTTGGTATTTACAGAAAAAAACTGTGTCATTTGAACACCCTTAACTCCCCCTCCCCCTTTGATCCACTAATCCAGTAATGCTGCACTCAAAAAAATTATTCATTGATTCAAGACTGCACAGCCAAAGCAAAACTTACTTTAATTTTCAATCAATCTATCGTAAAGTAAGTGAACACGAAACTCACAGGAAACCTATGTAAACCTAGCATTCACATGTGAACCATGCACAACTAACATGAAAATAAGATTCATGCACGTACAAGGAGAAAAGAGTGTAAATGTAAAATTTTGTGAATTATAAATGACACACTACTATTACTATTTTAATAAAAATCCATTTCAAGCCCTACTAGTGGGCAAAGCCAATAAAATCCCAGTTGATTTCAAAACCATTTATAGTTTAGCAAAGAAACATCAGTTGGAAAAATTAATTTTGAGATAAGAAAAATTCAAAGATTAATGCCGATTTTAAAAATACAAAGTATTTGATTAAAACTGAAAAAACTGAAAAAACTTTATACAGTTACAAAAATTAAACTAATATAAATGTGTGTCTTTGTACATATAAAAAAACTGCACACACAAATTGATTATGTATTTAATAATGATGAGGTAAACAATTTTGTAAACTAAGTATGAGGAGCTCGGCAAAAACCCACCTGATGTTATTAATTTTTAAAAACTTGTCTTTGCTGTAATTCTTGCGATAAAGCTTCGATTTGAAAACATGGCTATTGCACAACGAGGCTGCATCGACATCTATATCTCCCTCGTCCTTGAGTGCTTCGTCCAAGACAGCTTGGATCTTAGGAGCTACAGCCGGCCCGTGGTAGTCGCCTGTAGTCCGTGTGTGGCTGTCCAGTTCCACATTTATTACATTTTCCCCCTGTTGACAAATGTTACACTACACACATACTGCCTGAATGCTGCTCCTCCATTTCGTTACTTCAAGATATTACATCTCCACACCAACTACAATTTAAATGTAGCAAATCAAAAATAAAAAAATTACACACATATTTTAAAAATACTGAGTTTTTTTCTTCATGTCATTAATAAGTGATGATATTCTAAGCCTACGTTTATAAAAAAATGTGTGTTCATGTCATTTTAAAATTTTCCTTAGTGCCACTTAAAATTTTCAAAACTCCTTTCCCCTTAATTTTGGTTCAAAAAAAAAGTAAAGTAATTTTCATATAATTCTTTATATATAAGTTATAAGCTTAAAATTACCAATGACTTGAGAAACGTTTAGCATGAAAGGTCAGTTACATGCAAACCATTTAGTTTCTTCATCTATAAAGACTGCATAAATTCATAGATCCCTTATAAAACGACAAAATTTCACAACATTTAATAACTTAAAGGCAGGTTTTAACCAAATGCAAATTTCATGGGGCCAAAAATGAATTTTGCCTTTAACAGTACTAATTTGACCTAATGGAATAAATTATGAAAATGCAGTTACTAGTGTAAGCAGTTTTTCTTTCACCATGGCATGTTAATGGAGATTCAGGACCTCTAGACACTCTTTCTAACACAATATTGTCCTTTGTCAGGAAATAAATATATTTTGCTATGGATAGTTTTGAGTATGGAAGAAAAGGGGGTGTACCTGCTAGTAGATGTATATTGATAGACACTTTTTTAAAATTGACTTAACATCTCATTCCAGATAAAAACACACAAACAAATACAGAAATATTGTGGAAGGCATGAGCCATGGTTTGAGACAGAGAAATTGTAACTTGAGGAATCCATGCAACAATTGAATGAAGATGCTGGACTGGCGGTATTTGGATTGCACTTACTGAGGAAGACAAAAGGTCTGCTTCCCTAAGTTGGGAGCAGAGTGAGAGATAAATTATGCTTCAATATTGAAAGAGATTAAATAAGTAACATTTTAAAAACAACAATTCATTTTACTATGGGATATTTCAACATACAATCCTATGACAATGTAAGGAATAGGAATTTATTTACCGTAATGAGACATAGTTTTTATGAACACTACCCACTGAAAGTGAATGGTGTTATCTCAAATGATCCAACTTGGTTATCTAATATCTTTGCTGAATATTTTTCTCTTCCAATGATAAATACTATGTTAATAGCTCCAGCTCATGTTTGATAAAATAGCATTTCCATTATTTCAGATAGTCTTGTGCTCTGGGTATTAAGTCCTTAAAATCCTCCATGTCCTTTGGTCCAGACAAAATACCTAACTTTATCCTGAAAGGCTGTTCTTACTTACTTGCACTTCTTTTGAAACATTTATAATTAATGTTATACTACATGTTACTTTTGTGACTAATTAATAATTGCCTTTTTACAGTAAGTGTGTGTACTCTTTTACAGATTAAAAATGATTTTAAACCAATTTTGTTTTATACTTAAAACTGTTGATCAAAACTTTTATATGTATTGTGTGCTCAGTTAAAAATATCTGAAAGAAGGTTGTGGGACTCTACTATTTAGGGAGCTTAATTTAATGACAAAAAATAAGTGCCTGAGGTGCCCATGCTACAGGCAAAACAGAGAAAATTTAGCATGTATACTTTTGACGGAGGTTAAAATTATGTTTATTTGGGGGCCTTCAGTACATTAGGTATCAACCAGACATTGTGGGTTAGACTTCTCCAATATATTGCAATCACTTTAAATGTTGGTTATTTTTATACACTGCCAAACCTCATTTTCAAATACCAGGAATTTGCTAATTCCTGTGTAATTTACATTGCAACTATGCAGCATCTGATAAAAAAACCACCAGAAAATATATTGGTAAATGAAGTTATACACATAAATTAGCCGTGGCAGTTGTAATTACTGGGCCTATATTAAAATAAGATAACAAAAAATTATTACATATAAATTCCTGCAAATATGGCACCTTCAAGGAAGTTCGGCAATGTTTGTTTCAATACAACATTAGCTGAATGTACATTTTTCAAGGGTACTTAACGCTAGTGATTTCAAATTCCTAAGGCCTTTTTATGTTAGCAATATCAAAAAACACTAATAACTAACATATATATATATATATATATATATATATATATATATATATATATATATATATATATATATATATATATATATATATATATATATATATATATATATATATATATATATATATATATATATATATATATATATATATATATATATATATTCAAAAGGCACAGTCCTGACTGACTCATTATGCTGTAAGCTAAACCGCTCAAGGTAAAAAGGTGAAATTCAAAGGGCACGTTGATTTTTTTTATGTAGGTATCATTTAAGGAGAGATTTCCCAAAACTGAACCCCCAAAGGGAGAAAAGGGGTGGCAAATTTTGTATGGATATATATAAAAAAATTTGGTCAGATTTACTTGAAAATTAATGGGTTTCAAGCTTTCATTCTTTTCGTGTCGATGGCAGTAAAAATATTCCGCTCGGGCATGCTCACTTACTTAACCATTGTCTTAAATAATCCACCCAAAACAACATAATTTATTTCATAAAGGATTTGGAACTCTCTAACACCTAATCCATTCCCCACGCTGCTCACCAGCAATGCACAGTCCTCCAGATAACTTACAAATCTTCACGAAGTTAACATCGCCAGTCGAATATCCAAACAAGCACACGTGTGAGGGTACACATTCAGTTTTCTCTTTGCGAACAGCGCAATCTACGCATGGCACATAAGGGAGGGAACACAACACTAGACACATCAGGGATCATGGTGGAGTTACTGTGCGCTGGCCGGGGAACTTCCACAGACTCTTCCTGTTGCACCTACAGGAAGTCCAGCTGACCAGGTTAGGGCGTGCATAATATCCTCACACCTGTGGCCTTGCATTAAAAAAACTGTCTTTTAAGAAAACCACGTGGGGAATTTGTCAACCTTGGCTCAGAGGTTGGAGGTCAAGGTCACGAGAATAGCCTTAACCCACCTGGTCTTACTTCTCACAAACTTCTAAAAAAATTGGTTGTCTGTAAAGTTGGTTTACGGACGATAGTTTAACGTGACGTCATAACAAAACATTGATGAAATGATTGCATACTTTTATGAATAAAACTGAATCATTTTTATGGAATTATCACTATTTTGTATGGATACAAAGAAGGAGTGAAATGAAATCTACAATTTAATTGATAAATTTACTTTTATTTGCACCCATTAATTCAAATATGTTTATTACGTTAACGAACAGATTATTTTAACTATAACTTTTATACATGTTTGCTATTTAACTTCTTCCAATATGTGTTATTCTGTTAAGGATAGGATGATGATAGGAAAAGTAGGAAATTAATGGGAGTGTTTCAAGTTTAATGTGCCTCGAAAAAGTCAAATCGATGGTTCTTCCAATCGAGTGGAAGAGAGATAGATGCGGCGCAAACGTACAATGAGCGTAATGGGACACAGCGTAATGGGACAATCTGCGTAACGGGACACTTTTTCGTGCGTGCAGCCGGCGTTCATCGATTTATTAGACGTTGTCACGTCAAAAAAGGTTGGAACTTCTGTCATGCTATTACAAAACCTTAACCCGCCTAAACTTTGTAACGAGACTAGACTGCAATTGACAGCACTCCACAGAAAAGTTATCGAGGCTCCTGTGTTTACACGATATGAGCGGGGGGAGGGAATCTGTTTTCACACCACACATACCTCTTATACTCTCCGACAACGCCTTTGAATTCAAGCGACTGTAGTTCCTCCTCAAAGTCTACTTGGCAATGAACAAGGCCAGTTGTTAAAGGTGGCAGGCATTGACGTAAGAGAGGACTGCTCCTCACATGAGCAGCTCAATGTGGCCTGTTCTGGAGTAAGCTATAGCAGCAGCCGGATAACAGAACCACCACTTCCTGACCACAGCTTTGTGCACGTAGACTACGCTATAGTTTGTTTGTAAATACTAATAATTTTGAAAAAAAGTGAACAAATTGTGTACTTTTTCTGCCTCAATCTGATTAGGGAAAAACTACCCTTTCCCAAACCTTTAATTTTAATTTTGATACTTCTTTATGTAATTTTGTACACATGACATTCAAAATAAGATGAAAACTATTGTTCACAGCCAGTTTCCAAAAAAATTCCCTTCAACTTGCGAAACGTCAATGCAACGCCGGGTACTTTATCTAGACAAAATAAAAAATTTATCTCATATTTCAATTAGGGATGCGTCATTTCCACCTTTATTCAATTAAGATTCCAATTCCACAATTTTCCTCAATTCCAGGTTCAATTACGATTCTAATTCCCAATTTTACTTTCTTTCTGAATGAAATTATGTAAATTAAAGCATATGGTTAACCTAAAGAATAAAACTTAAGAGATGTACATAAATACATTTTCTGAAAATTAACATTTAAAAAGCTTGCAAGTATTGATTGATTGTAGTATTGATGTTACCCCACCCCTTCTCTTTTAAAGACAACGCCACCATATCAGCACCTAATAATAAAATAATATTTTAAGTCTGCAACTAATAAATTATTTTAGCATCTGTTTAACCACTGTGGTTCACCATCAACTGATATGTGCAAAATACTTAATTTAAAAAAAAAAACCATGATTTTGTGTTCTTGTAAAATTCCTCTATCTTGCCATGATCTTTAACAGTCCTGATTGTTATGTTTCAACAGATTTACGTCCATGAACGTTTACACTGATATTAAAACACTAACTGAACATGAGATATTTTCTGTTTATTGTGATTCGAATTCACAATAGATTTAATAATAACATAAGCTATCGTGGTAACAGCAAATGAAACATCAACACAAATGTGAAAACAATATCTTTGTACACAAATTTGTTTACACACGAGAATCGACATGTTATGCACAAACAAGTTCAGTGCTTAGCACCCATTCATTATGTCTACCTCTTCGGACTGAACTCTCGTTACTATCCACTCACAAGGGACAACAGAATGTTAATTGAACAAAAAACGTAATGTATAATGTGATCAAATTATTAATTATATTAAGCTTTGACAGATAAAACATACATAACGTCAGCTTAAAATGAAAACCTAGTATCTCAGTAATAACAATTTTTGCAGCAGAAGGAAATAAAAAAAATGTTTTAAACTAATTTTGTACAATTCAATACATATCAAATAAATATATTTATTTAGTAATTATTTATGTACATGACGAAAGTTGAGATTCAAGGTTTCCTATCAACTAATTTAATCAAGAAAATATAGTTTTGAGATGCAAGGTTTTCATTTTAAGCCAACAATAAATGAACAATAATAAAATTTTTGCTTAAAAGAAGTTTTTCCTTAAAAATTTAAAACTCGGAACAATATCACACAACTTTCATTAAAAGCATTATTTTTCCTGTAAATATTACTTTGTTTGTTAGTGAAATCATTACGGACACAAACATTTCGATGACAGAAAACAATTGTACACTCACGTGATAGCGATGATCACGGCCCACCTTGATTGCAACGCGACCATAATCAGACACAGGCCGCCTGCTTCCTTCGTTGTTTACTGGGCGTTTGCAGAACAGACTTTCTTCTGCCTTCAACGGCATCATACACCATGCATCATTCTCTTCATCATAGTATATGCGAACAATTAGCTTGTTTTTTTCATCACACGGAATGAAATTTTCTATTATCACACATTTCTTCTTTAATTCTCTGAAGGGAAAAAAATTATTAATACAATTAATTAGCCTACCTTTACTACACTACTGACAAATAAATTAAAACAGTATTATTTAAATCTTAGCTTTTTTAATATTTGTATTTCCTACCTCAAAACTAAAATCATTGTAATACTTTGGTTGGTCATATATTTAAGTAACAGTTAAATATCCAAGATCACTCATGTTGTTATACCTTCAAAAATAGCTAAAAACCACAGCATGCTTACAAAAAGGACAGTCAGTGACATAAAATCATTTTCATGCATGTTTTAAAAGTTGAGCAGCACAAGAAAAACATGATATTATACATCAAAGGCACATAATAAATTCCAACTAAACTGGTTTATTAACACTGGTTAGATTATGTATTTGGTTAAAATTAATAGATAATACAAGTCATTAACAAATTATAGTAATAAAATAAATTGTAGAATAAAGTCTTTTGCTGGCATGAAAGTATGATGCCATGCAGATATAGCAGGCCATTTAACAGTTCGCTGCCAACTATACACATTACTCAATTCATTAGTCATGTCTGAGTACCAAGGTGATTTAGCGCACAATTTAACTATAGGAGGTTCAATGGAGGCCTCAAGCCATTCTGTCCATAACCATGTGTTACAAAATATTTTACTAAAATTATAAATTATATCATTCTTTACTAAAAATTACAATGTTGTTCAAATTATGAATGAATATTGTATTATTCTAATCAATAATTAGAAACTAATGTTATTTATTTTCTTTTCTTGTAAAAGCAAAATGCAAGGTAATGTTGTAGTAAGACATTCAACTCCCATTTCAGAACACCTGAGTTTGTATCCTTGTGCTGGGATTATGACTTCAGTTTTGATGTTTCACTCCAGAAAAATGGTGAGATGTTTGCTCACTTATTACAGGTCATGGCAGATTTCTTTAGTTCAAAGCCATGTTAATTCCTTTTATAGGTGTTTAGAAAATGTTTTAGCCTTGATAATACCTTACTTATGTTTACATTTTTTTTTAAATAAAAGAATTCTTTGTGCCCTTGATAAAAAAATTTCAATTAGTTTTTTTTATGTCAAGCTGAAAGTTATATGCAGCTCAATGCAAAACAAATATATATGTTTATTGCTTTAGGACACGTTATTAACTAAATAAAATACCACACATTATCTGCCTCTAGTGCCCATTATGTTGTAAAGAATGTTTTTCACACAACGGCATAGTTCAACACTTATTTTCTTAAAAAAAAAACCACAGCTTAATTTAAGTTTTAATTTGTGCACACATTTAAAACACACTTGCAAAGAAAAGGATATGAGCTCTAACATTCACATCAGCTCAATATAAGAAAATATATATAGAATGAAATAGGCTATTAAAAATTTGCTACGTAATATTTTCAGTTATCCTGTTTTACTTGGAAAATTTGGAGGTGAGATAGTCTTCTTTTGTGTGTATGTTTGCACATACATGCATGTGCAAGTGTGTGGGCTTGTAACGGTTCGTTACTTACACAAATAAAAAGATTTAAAGCGTCGATTGTAGTTTTTGTTTTATTCTTTCAAACTAGAATGCACAGACAAATCCAAACACTTTCAATATTCCATTCACTCGTTTCATTCGTACGTTCGCCTGTCGAGAATGCTCGCAGCCCGGGCGATAAAAATTAATAAACAAAAATAACGTTGATTAAGTCTTTCAACAATCTTTTGCAGGAAATATCCGAAATATGTGCGGCCTAGAACACGGCCACACCTAGCGAAAAACCGCGAGCCGCCGAAACGCGGCCTCGCCTGGCAGCGATCGCCCGACGACTACTACTGAACTCATGACACGTTTCCTCCACCAGGGAGTAGACGTCACATGACCTCACCGACCAATCACACGCACTCTTCATTCACGCTTACTGATACAAGCCAATCACAGAACAAGTTACAATACATGAAAAAACCTTTTACATACAGAACTCTGGGCTTCCCCTGATCTGTCTCTTTTCAATTTCACATCGAAATCGGGGACTCCCATTCTCGTTCTCTCTCTCACACCGTGAGACAGCAGTTATCACTCAGTTCCCACGCAGTGGGGAAATTACCATCTTTATCTCGGTTGGCGGGGAAGCACTGTTTCTTTCTCACTTACACTTACAGGCCTCTCATGCCTCTCTTTCTATCCATGAATCATTCCACACGTTAATGAACACTACAAATAGCAATTATAATACAAATTACTTTACAAACTTAAAATCATTTAGAAATAACCTGAAAAAGTAGGCCTAAACAGGTAAAATTCTAGTACAGCGACTTCTTTGTGAATAATTACATAAAAAATAGTATTGATTGAAAATGTCTAATAAAATAATAAATACCTTCTTAAAAACATAGCAAGTGAAAATAACATACATATATTAGTATCACTAACATCTGATTATACTGTTTCATAACTTATACATCACTCAAAAAACATTGACTTATTACTGTTTACATATACAAAAGAGAAGTTTAAAAGAAAATTATTTATTTAGGAGGGCAGGGTCTTGCAATGTTACAGGCTACATACCCCAAAAGATTTAAATTTCACTTATTTAGTGATTTCTACGAAATGTCATATTTAAAAATTAATCAGTTTCTAGTATTTTGTTTTCCAATATTTTGTTAAAGGTGTTTAATCACATGTAAACATTTATAATAAGAGAAAAAGTTTACATTTTATTTATCCTCTGTAAGAATAACCTAAAAATTCTCGAACTTGAAATACCTCCTTCAATTAAACAAAATATTGCATTCAAATAGCTCTTCTCAAATCATGTATTATTTTTATTTGTGTATTAAGTAATTTTGCAACATTTTCACAATAAAAAAATCTACAATTCTTTTAAATTGATTGCCAACTGTAAAAAATACATGTTACAGGTTGTTCACACAGATATGTAACAAAATTTACCTGACTTTTCCATTAATTATTCCTGACCATAAACAAGAGAAGAAAAGCACTATGAATGGACAAAACATTCATGTTTACAACAAAGTGTCCCAAGAATCAGAAGTAAATAATAATAATGGTGAATATTTACAAAATATATTTTTTCAAATGAAAATTCACTTACTTGAGCAACTCATTCTGTGTAAGCTCCAGTTCTCGGCGATCGCGATTGAACTCTTCAGTTACATCATAAATTTCTTGCTTCGTGGCTTGCAGTTTTGAAAAAAGTTTCTTCAACTTTCTAGTTTTCACTTCTACTTCTTGCTGCAAATTTGTGTAAGTCTCACGAATTTCCACAGCGGACTCTTCTTGCAATTCTAGCTGCTGCCTCATTTCTACTTCCCGTTTCTGCAAATTAAAAATTAAATACATATCTCAAAGATTAGCATGATTCAACATAATAACTTATAATAATAGAGCTGTATAAAAACAACTGCTAATCTTTTACCAAAGATTATAATTACATAAAGATTTTCTTTCATATAACATTTCATCTACCCCTATACAAACATTATAATATTCACCACTGTATTATAGTTTTTTGTTTCTTCAGATGTGATGCATATTTTAAAAAAAATTTCAATTCAAAATTACCCTGAGCACATTCCATTTTGGGATAGAGTAAAGGCAATAAATAGTACATATCAATAGGATTACAATAAAACAATTAACAACTGACATGAACCTTTAGGGAATTTGTTGATTCGTTAAGCATTTATTTCCTGCTTATTGTTTTTAGGTTGAAGTGTATATTTCATGAGAATTTTCTAAGAGTTTAGAAGGACATATAAAAAATTGTAACTACATCACTAATATTTTTGTTCTATATAATGTTAAAGCCGTTTCTTTTTAACTCTTTCTTAAATTAGAAATTTTGTGATATTCATCTGTACTAAACACATTGAAAATTACCCACCAAATAAAGTACAGTGTTTTCATATGATTAACAAACATTTTTTTTAGTGGCTACCAAACACATGTAAATAAATGGGTGGTAAAGTTAACTTAATTTTTCTCTATCCCATTTCCACCGTTTAACTCTAAATAAAAGTTTTGTCGAAAAGAAAAATATTAACAAACAAATAAAAGTTACAACACATACTAAAATAATTAATATTAGTATAAAAAGGAAGTCATTAAATGAACTAGCAACTGAGGTTGACAGTGAACGTGTTTTCTCTAGTGCTAGCAATTATTAATAACAAAATAATAAGTGAACATATTGAGGAATTAACAATTTTTCACAAAAATTTGAAGTAGGATAGGGAATAATCTGTTCGTTTTTATTTCCATTACGTGTTACTTATTATTTGTCCTTATGTGTCAATATTTTTTTGTAAACTAAATCATTTGGACAATTAGTGGTTTATGGGATGGATGAGATGGTTCTTATAAACATGCACATTTTAGTAGTAAATATTTTTTTCCGTATACCAAGTTAAGCGACATAACATCAATGATGTTGCTTCCGAACCTAATCCCGATAATTCAATATCTTTCCCGAATCCTATCCCGAAGTAAAAATGCCATTCCTGCCCACCTCTAGTAACAATTACTAAATATGAAAAGAGGCAGCTTGGATTCTTATTTTATGAAAAGTGGATTTAGTGTAGGTGAAAATGAGGAAAACTAATGTATCAGATGGACGACAGTACCTTTTGCTCTGCAATCTCCTGGCGTCTCTGTTCCAGAGCCCTCTGCTGTTCGTTTGTGTGGTCCACTATGTTCTTGCCCCCACACAGCAAGCTGCTCTCCATGAACGTTATCTGCGCTTGCAGTTCTTCCGCTTCCCGCTTCTCTTTCGCAATCTGCTCTTTCCTTTGCTTCAGTTCTTCAGTTATCTTCTGCTTGTCCTGCAAGCATTTACATATTTTAGATAATTTACACCAGCCTTACAGGTTATATAGTACTTACATCTAATACAATAATATTCAGTAAGAAATCCGGTACCACGCAAACTTTAGTTTTAGCTCCCTGATTTAACTTGTTACCAATAAAGTGAGAATATCAAAGCAATAAAAATAAATATAAATAATAAAGATAAAGATTTTAATTGAATTTTCCCACATTATTTATGTTTTCAACATGTATATACACACATAAAAGAGAAAATCTTGAATTTAAATTAGTCAATTCAGTCAATGGTGTAGTTAAGCCAGATCACGAAAAGTTGTATGTATTTTAAAGGCACAAAAAACAGGATAGTCTTGCACACTGCCCATTCTTCTAAAAGCATTAGCTACATTAAACACAAATAATTATGTATAATTAAAAATTTTGTACTGACAGGAAATAGTTACATATCAAACATATAAATATTCAGCATGTCACATTTTCTTAAAATTATTACCAAATTCCTAACCTGTTATTATTATCATCATTATTATTATTATTATTATTATTATTATTACTACTACTACTCAAAAAAAATACTTTGTTTTGGGTTACATGTTCAAACTAAAGATTTTAAAACACATACATGAAATGGGGTAAAACATAGTGCTTTCAATAGGTTTTATGAAATGTATAACTGGGGCTGCCTGTTCACTGACTTCTTACATCATGATAGTTGGGCCTGCAACGGAATGGAAACCATTGTAATTTTATTACAAGGCCACAATGATACTTTGGTGTAGCAGTCAATAGAAATAAGACAGTCCTTACCTCTGGCAGCGCATGGGCTGAAATGTTCAGCAGTTTCTTCTTCTTGTTATCCTGTTCGTCTGAACATTCGTCATTGGACAGCTCCGAGTCGTCACCATACATCTGCTTCCCTCCTTTCTTACCTTTCTCACTCTGCATGTCCAGAACTCTGTTCAACTGCTTCTCAGCCAGAAGTTTCTGCCAACACAACACATCTCTCGAAACTGAATCCAATTTCAATGATAGCTCTTTAAGTTAACACACAATCTTGCCCCCTAAGAACCAGCAAAAAGGTAGTTCAAAACTTACAACGAGGTTTAAGTAAGCAAGCACTTTATTCACAACAGTGTCAAACATAATTGGCACAATAAACAACTGACAGTGTTCCACATGTTCTCTTGTCCTTATTAATAACTTGAAGAATTCTTTAATAACAGAGCTAATCTCGGTGTCAGCTTATGACTGTTAACATGACCAGAATAAACAAACCTTGAGATAAATACGAATAAAATACATTAATCGTAATGTGGTCAGAAATATTTACTAAAGACCAAAAGTTACTGATTGCCTCTGTATTATACCACTCCTTTCCTAAAAATTAATGCTCGAAATGGACTCCATAAATATTTTTAAAAAATACAGAAAATTTACAAACTTCATGAGGGCTTCTCTGAATACGCAAAATGTAACTGTCTGCCATCCTGAGCCCTTGATTCTAACACAATTCAATTACAAAATGCAGATTATAAATAACGGGGTAAACCAACAAAAAGTATGACTACTAGCCCAAAAACTTGAAGTTATAACTTTAAAGTTCGCTCTGTTGTTTGTATTTTGGTTGAGAACTGTTCATCCTGAACTGTGCTCCGCGGTGCTCCGCACGGACTTCGCTGAGCTTCACCACGAAGCACAGAGACAACTCCACACTTACAATGTGAACCTGCATACGGTCTGCGTCGATACTTCCCCGTGTTCCCTGCACCTGGATAAGTTTCTGCAAGCCTTCACATTAGTTCCAACTGCCTTTTAATACTCTCGCCCGAGAGGGGAGTGTTTCCCGGTGGCTGCAACTGTGGGCCAATAAGAGCCTTCCTTTCTTCTGGTTGGCCTGTTGGTTTGGCCCATTGGAGCTGGGCTTCTGTGATTGGCTGGGAGTGCTGGCCAATCAGTGGCCTCTTCTTTCTGGTTGGCCGGGCTGTTTGGCCGGCCAGAGGCAATCTGTCTTTTGTTGGATGCAGGGCCAGGTTTTGAGTATTTATGAAGAGTGGTTCCTGTATGCTGCTTAATTTGTATCCACCCTCCTCAACATTTACATTTGATGGGTGTTTCAATATTTCTACTGATTCTTGAATGTATCTTGAATTTATCTTTTCTTGTATTGTGGGATGTTGGCTATGGTGTGGAATTGGTTGAATTCAATTATGAGCCTGGTTTCCAAGTCGCTGACTGATATGTTCTTTGACCCTTGTGGTTATTTGCCTGCCAGTTTGTCCTATGTATACTTTGCCCCATGAACATGGACTCTTGTACACACTGGCTAGATTTTGGCTGGAGTTTTATTTTTCCCGGACCCCTCAACTTTGTTTATAGGTTTGAGAATTGTGTATTTTGTGCTTACTGAGAATTCTGGCCACTTGATCTGAAATTTCTTTGATGTATGGAATAAAGGCTTTGTTAAGAAGATGCTCTTTTTTTGCTCTTGATGTGGCTTCATGGCTTTCCTAATTTCTGATTTTGAGTTACCATTTGCTTGAAGAGCAATTGTTAGGTATTTCATCTCTTCTCCAATATTGTCTTCTCAAATTTGACCAGTGTTTACAAAAAGCTAACCAACACAGACAAGTATCTACAGGAGAGTTCACATTATCTGCCATATCATAAGAGAACAGTTATTTCCACTTTGGACAAAGAAGTCTCATTTAGTGTTCACATTTTAAAAAAACTTACATTTTACATTTAAATTCAAAAATATATAGTATATTTATACATATAAAGTTCAAATATAATTAAGTATTCTTCTTGAAAATATATTGGTAGCATTTACAAAGTGCCTTGCAAATAAAAAAAATGAACTATAATATTATTTTCAACAAAATACAAACATAAATAAAGGTTTTTTTTTAGCAAATCATATGAGTTGAATTAAACTTTTCACTGACTCAAGTTTACTTCCTTTTGACTTCTAGCCATGTGGTCACTTGTTCAAATATCATCTTTAAAATAAAAGGCATGACTAGCTTCAAGTCTGGCACATATTTCAGCAATAATAGAAAATACTATGATAAAATTAATCTTTGCATCAATTAAAAGTGTAGTATGATTAGAGTCCTGGAAATATCGCGGATTCCTCTGGCCTCAGGATAGAATTCAAAGTTATAGGTGTGCTCGACCCATGTTTACTTTCCCATTGGTTGATTTCTTAGCGAGAACATTTTTATCCTTGTTATTTGGCACTACCTGATTCGCTTACTTCTCTCCTAGCTGGACATCGTTGGCTCACGGTCGTAGAGGGGCGTGTCCAGATAACTGCGGTCCAATCACGAACACAGTGCGACAGTGTGGATGTTTGCATTCTAGCTTGCGACTAAATGAATGCGCGAAAATTCCGTGGCTCTAAGTATGATACATGGATGACTATTCTGGAGTTTTCACTCCATGAGTTCCTCTAGTTTTTCACGTGTTGTTCACATATCATTGCATGCTCATTGCTTTAAAATTGTGTTGCAGCTGCAGTCTCTTATGTCTGCAGCAGGCATGCGTTATCTGTTCAAATCTGATGCAGAGAATGAAGTAGAAAAACAACAGTGTTCAAAAGTGGCATAAGTAAAAAATATGACATTGATTGACCCCCATCGATTTTCAATACAGTCAACATTAGAATCAAGGAAGCCAAGAATAAATTTGGACAACACTATTAATAATCTGGATGAATTCAATGTCACAATAGCACTTAATGAGTAAAACAGTCATCCAATTTATTTATTTATTTTGTTCCCCAGGTTTGCTCTCTCATGCCCAGATAGTTATTAAGAGCATAAATCTGAAGCAAGCAATCACTCATCACTGTACAATGCAAGCTGAACATATCAAGGTAGAGATAATTGGCCATAACCAGTATACAGGCTAGGAACAGCAGCAAAGTGAAAGTAACAATACTAATATAGCTTACAGCACACTTGTGCTTACCTTCAGCCGAGAAATCTCTTGTTGGTATTCTCTCAACAATGCATCTTTAGGATCTTCATTCACTCTAGGCTTATTTTTAATGTTTTTCGCTCGATTGGCATACCTCAGGGTAGTCAGACTTTCATCATAGTTATAACTTGCTGGACCAATGTTTGCAATCATCACAGTCTTTGAATTTCCTCCCAAAGAATCTAAAACAATTGGGAATTATTACACAAACAATGAAAAAATAAATTATGCTTAAGTGCTAGACTATTTTGGAAATTGATTGCATATGTGCATGTGTGCGTTTCCTAGAAAAGTGAAACATGTAGAATACAAACTCATTTACTTATATCTGTGAATAACCCAAATTGATTCAGAGGATCAAACTTAAATAATATCAAAGAGAACTAGAACCTACAACTTAACATTTCAGAACATAAAAATAAATTTTTGAGGGCACTACAGGCAGAGTTATTGCTTTAATCGGTGTGCACAAATGTACACATATTTGTAGAAATCAATAGGTTTTAAACGTGCTTTGTTCAATATGAAAGTCATTTTCTGTAAGTATGTTCTCTTATATTGTTCCCAAATCTCTGGTCAACCAGGATTTTTGTTATTTCGGAAAAGCTCCAGTTCCAAACGATCTGATGCACAAGTTCTACTATACATGAAGTACTGAAAATATTGAAATTGTATAAATCACTATGACCAACTATAGATAGCTGATCTGAAATGATGTTCTAACATCACACATTACTACAGTATCACTGCTATAAAATACTGTAGAACACAACAAATACAAAATTGCGCATGAAATTACCAAGATTGTGAAAGCTCACACACCTTGCAATATCCTGGTTAATTTTGAATCCCGATATGGAATGTGTGAAGTTTTGCCATCCACCAAAGCTGATATAACATTTCCTAAAGCTGACAAGGAAAGATTAATCTTAGAAGCTTCTTTAAGTCTTTCGCCCTGAAAAAAAAAAAAATACAATATGAATAAACAAAAGGAATATAATATAACTTAGCACTATACACAACATTTAAAAAAGTTTTTTTTTTACAAAAAACATGAAAATTCTGTAATACAATATTAAAAAAATAGGGAAAAAGCTATGTTTCACAAGACAATACTCAACTTCTAAAGCTAACATTAAAGATTTACAATAATACACACAAAATACACATCAAGTCACTGTGAGAAGTGAATTGAAAAAGAGTTACGGAAAATTCAGGAATAACATTTCTTTGTTGAACTTATCTTATAATTTTAAAACAATTGTCAACAGGATGCTCAATACTCACTCAAATTTTCTGATGTATCTATTTAAGGATGGCGAAAAATAAAATATATGGCATTATCTTTGTTGGTAATGTGTATCTTCTACAAAATTCTGCTACAATATCGCTATCAATTTTTAACAACAATTAATATCAAAATATTATCTTTGAAAGATTTGTGCGATGGGAGTGCATGACGATGTAAGTTTTTGGACATACACCATTGCTAAGCTCATGTATGTCTGTAGAAGAAAACTACAAAAAACCCAAAAGACAAAAACAAAAACACAAATTAAGCAAAATATTGCTGTTGTCAATAGGATATAAACACCACATAATATTCCATAACAGGAATATGGTCAAAAAACAAAGAAAAACAAAGAAAAATGGACTAACAGAATGAAAAAAAAAAACACAAATGATGACAGCACAAAAATATTGAACCCAAAAAAATTCAGTCCATTTTTCTTTGTTTGTTGACCATATTCCTGTTATGGAATATTATGTGGTGTTTATATCCTATTGACAAAAGCAATTTTTTGCTTGATTTGTGTTTTTGTTTTTGTCTTTTGAGTATTTTGTAGTTTTCTTCTAAGACATACATGAGCTTAGCAATGTCGTATGTCCAAAAACTTACATCAAGTCAATAAATAACAAGTTAAAAATTTGAGAAAATGACATCAATGAGCTTGTATGTCTACACTATATGCATGCTGAATTGTCTTTAGCACAAGTCTTTTCCAATCATTGCTTTGTGTGCATGGGTATTGGCTTCTACCTTTTGTATGCTATTTGTATCCTTTGTAATCCACTTTCTCCATGGTGGTGTTTACCGTCACTGGATATCTCTTGCATATGCATGTATGATGCTATTTTATCTGAGCCATTTCTTTTTCATCTTTTCAGGCATGTGTCGACAGCATAAGAGTTCTTTGAATAAAAACTATCAGAGATCTTGAGAGTTCACTTAAGTCTGTGGCTGTCTATTGCAAATAATGTGGCAGCTTTTCCTTTCTAGTAACTTTAACTCAATTTAATATTTTTCTTTTTGGACATTGCCATGAAAAGTTTTGTTTCAGTCAGAACTCTTTCTGACTTTTAGCTTTTTTAAATTACTGTGTGAGCGTGACAAAGTTGGACGACCCTTCTGTTTTGTACAGCCCTGTCAAGTCAGGCGCAGTAAAACAACGCAAATTGAGGCACAGAATATTTATGAAGTGTATTAATTTTACACAGAGCTAGCAAATGGACTGTTCAAATATTTATGGTTAAATTTTTTTATATAAGGACCCATTTCATTTATTTAAATGATATGTTTATCAAAAAATTTTAATGTCCCATGTGTGGTTACAAGTAGGCATACAAAATTACCTTCAGGTATGTCTTAATAAATTATTCTTACACACCCTGACTCCCATTGGTTCTCTTAACTTTTACTGCATGGCCTGACAACAGAGTTATAAGTGTATCATGACATTGATGTAGGCTTTTGGACATACGCCATTGCTTATCATGACAGTTTTAATACTAACAGTGTTAAATATCTCAATCCATTGGTGGATAATAAAGTAGGCACGTCAAAAAGGAAAAAAAGTTGTCAAATTATAATATTAATTTGAAATGTTTTTTGTATGTGTGTTTCTGTTTTCTGGCCCTCTGTTGGATTTCAAAAAGTATTTCTGTCCCTTGAGAGGTGTGAATTTTTCCATACTGAGCCTACAGTCAGCATACTAATATAAATAAATTAATTCTAACTGATTCTATTTAGGTGATTTTAAAAGAAACCAGAATGCTAACTGTATTTAAACCAGTTGAGGTTAGTTACCATCTGCTTAAAAACAGCAAAGTAATTTTGCTGCAGGTAAAAATATGCAAAATCAGAAAGTCTCAAGGCAAGAGTTATGGCCAAACTAAAAACAAAGTACCTAGCTATTTTTTTTAATTAGCGTCCAACTTACCGTTGCTCCCGTTTTACTCTGCCTTTCACTGCCAGCGAGATCCACCAAATTCAGCTTCCCCACACGAATAACCTTTTTTAATGCTGCTCCCGTTGCTCCCATTTCAATAGTTACCATGAATATGGCGTGAGAACGGGAACTATGTTCGTTCATGTTTGTAGCTCTGAAACAAAAAAATATCCATTCATATGCCTAGCTGACACACCTTTTTTTTTCAAACTCACAATTTATAAGTTTGACATAGAATTCGACTAAAAATCAAGTACAGTAGAACCTTGATTAACCGGGGTAATGGGGGGGGGGGGGGGGGAAGGTAAGCAAAGATAAGCGAAAATCACGGATAGTCAAATTCAAATGTATTTATTATACAATACAGCCAAATTTCGTAAGTAATTTATACACTGGCAATTCTAGTATTGTCAGTTCACTTCTACTTTTAATACATACTTAGTTTTTAGTTTTACTTCTTTCTTGTCCCTTCCCTAATGAATTACACTTTGTGGGGTTTCTACCCCCCCCCCCCCCCCCCAAACCCTTCAAAAAAAAGTTTAATTTTTAATTGAGAACCTGGTTAACCGAATGCTCAGTTAATCGGGTCACGGATAATTGAATTTCTACGGTAAAAACTTTCAAGAGTTTAGATTTAATAACAAACCTCACTTATTCATGAATCAAAAAGTAAAGGTTTCATAACATTACTGTAGACTAAGGTAAGTAACTCCTATAAATTGACTTCACAAATACAGCTACATATGACAAGTTAGTGTCATGTCACCACCAACATTCTTTTCAACATTTCAAGAACAGCAATTAATTTGAAGCAAGAACATGAAATGTGCTACCAAAAATTATTATTTCATCAATTTAACCATTATTTTTTAATTTTTCCACAAAAAAATATTTTCCACTAAATTTGAGTTAGAACAATAGATCTGAAGATAGTTCACAAAATATTTAGAGGAAATTGAAGTGACATAAAAGAAAATAAGTATAAATTTCTTATGGGCTATATGATTATAAGAGCTGAAAAACAAAGAAAGTATTTCTGCGCTCCAACATACATCTTGCTCAAAATCATAAAAAAAAAAATTAAAATGATGAACATGGCACAGTTGAAAAAATACTTAGCTAAACTGGTGTATTATATACAGCAGGGCAAAATTTGTGTGTGCAAGTGTGCATGCATATGTGTGCACATGTGTGTGTGTGCATGTGTGCATATATAAAATGTTCAACATGTCCATGATACCTGGTTTAATACTGCTTTTTTTTTAATTTGCTTCGATCACATTAATTTTGATGTACAAGAACTTACAGCTTTGTATATAAATATTAAAGAGTAATTGACAAAATTCCTTACATTTTAGTATGAAATAAATATTGGTATTTGGTAAGAAATTTATTGAAACATTTCTAAACCTGTTTCAGTTAAGTCATGCAGGATAGCAAAAACATTAATTCTGACCTACAGAGACAATTACTTACCCAATACTTCTGTTCATATTTCCAAGGAACATGACCTGTTCAATGTCATGGACACTTTTGCACACAAACGATGAAATATCTTTGACATAAACTCCAACATCTGGCTTCTCTCTGAGTTCAAGGTGTTGTGCGTGGTCTGGATTTAAAAGGTCCCTTAAAAAGATCAAAATTACAGTTCTATTAAGATACAAGATAACTAAAAATTTGTCTAAGTAACACACCCTGTTTAAAACACACAAACATTGCCATATGAACTGTCCAAAATGAGCTTATAAATAAATTAGGTTCAGATAAAATAATGACTTGGTTACGAGGCAGAAAAAAATATATAAATGTTGATACGTTTTTGAGGAGTGGTACATAGTTATAATAGTAACTAATATCTGCAAAAATATGAATGCTCACCTTATTTCTTCCTGGTATATTTCCAGGTATGATGCATGAACTAAATACTGCATATTTGATGAGCGGGATATATAATTGAAAATTTGCTCAAAAGATTTTGGTATAACACCCTTTTGAGAAGAATCTGACTTCGAACCTGTGAGTATTCACACAAATTAGTTACTCTCCTTATAAAATAACAAAACTTATTGTTTCAAAACTTAAATTAATTGATGTAAAAATATGACAATGAATTTTTTTATGCAAGCAATTTTCATCTGTACAGCAAGAAAATTATTTGAAATAATTATATACTGAATAAGACATAAGATCTTCAACAGAGTCGATGACTTGATTTGGGAATATGTATGATGGTGCACGCTATACCACCAGCTCTGAGTCAAGGACAAGGCAGTGTTAAATTTATGAAATTTGGATCAATTATTTCTGAGAATCCACTTTTATTTTTTTTGTACTACAAAGGAAATAAAAAAAATACTATAAATTTAATCCTTTTCTGTGTATTTTAGTATTACCTATTTAATATCTGTTTGGACAAAAATAATAATAACAATTATTCTCTTTACAAAATACATAGTTTACTGATTTGCATGTTTATGTCATTAGTCTTTGATGAAAAATGCTTTTGAGTAGAATAGGAAAATCAATTGAAGCTTTAAATTACATAAAAAAAAGTAGAAAATAAGACAAAATTAAATGACATTTATACACAACTCTTACAATAACAATACAGCATGCTAATAATCAACAAATTTTTTTTTGTAAAAACCTTAAGAGATTTCTAAATACCACAAATTCTCTGGCCCATATTTGCAAGAGTTTATCCTCAACAATGGATTTTCATTTCATGTTGCACCAATGTCTCTAGATAACAACACACCACGAGCATGCAGAGAATGGTAAAGGAAAAAAAGCAGAATCTATATTGCTTGGCTTACCTTCCATTGTGTATGTTTTCCCAGTTCCTGTTTGTCCATAGGCAAAAATTGTACCATTGAAACCATCAAGAACCGAGGAAACCAAAGGTCGGATAGATTCCTCGTACAAGTCTTCTTGTCTGGAGCTGTACAAGGAAAAAAAATAAACAAATCATAAAAATGAATAACAGTACTTGGAAAACCCTCTAACAGTATTTCCATGTTTTGCACATTGAAAATTGATTTTCTAGAAACAACTAGTCACCTTCACAAAAAAAATAATTACATGGTTCCAGTAAGTACATTATTATAAATATAAAGTCAGATTATTACTTAAATTCATCAGTATGACCTAGCCCTAAAAAAAAATGGTTACCACAAAGTATTAGTGGTGGAAAAATACACAATGTTTATAAAATTAATTAGGTATATTTTAATCTAGCATGTGAGTGGTCTTATTTAACTTGGTAATAATACTTTTTTGTTAACTCTCCTTTAAATGTAAAAGTATGATTTTGACATTCTTGAGGGCATGTAAAGTACATATTCTGAGGGTCTTTTAGTCAAGCCCTACGAAAATTCCAGTGAAAAATATTCCCTACCCACAAGCAGTAAATTTGGTTCAGATTTTCAGAGTATTGTTTGTTTTAAATAGCATAGTGGAATACCGAGAGTTTTACAATTTTACAAACTGCAGCCTTTACAGTTAGCCAGAGAGAAAACTCTACCTCAGCTTGCCTTTGGGATATAAAATTGAAGGACTTGAGCCTCGACCTACATTTGGTCGTCGTCTTCTGAATGTATTAACACGTCGGTGAGTGTCCCAAGAAGGTTCTTCGGGTGTTTATGGCAGTCCGTTAACTTAGTTTTGTTGTTAGTGTGGTGTGGCCGCACCCATTAAGTGTGCAGTTGACTGAAATTTTTCTTATAAATTCCTGTTTCGGCTGTCACATTCAAAATTGTGTTTTGGTTAATTTATGTTCTGGCTGTGCACCAGCATCCTTCTTGTCGCTTACTTTTCCCAAGGTTTCTCCTGGAAACACTCAAGAAGTCTGAAATCAATACAAACATTTTTCCTTTCGTTCTCATCTTCCACATAGAAGTTTGTCTTTTTTCGGTGGTTGAAGAAAGTAAAGACATAATAATCTATGTCTAGTATGACTACCTCCACCTTGAATGTTTGGGCATTCTGTACATCACCTCTTGTAAATTTTGTCCGCAGTATCTCTCAGTAGAAAACATTTACGCTTGTGTGACATTGATAATCACATTAAATCCTTTTCTACTAAACTTTGTGATATTATCTCCTTGTATTTATTCTGTTTTGTAATTTTGTGCTGCTAGGGCTTCCAAATTGCCTTCATATTTTTATGTATGTAATGTTTTAAATAGGCTTATGTTATCAGTTATCCCCTGTTTGACATTGTGCTTTGTACCTATCTAAAGGATTACTTACAATTGTTTTTTTTTTCCCTCTCTGTGCTTGTTTTTTGTCCATTCCTTGCCCAACTGATCATATAATATTTTAGAGTGCTTAAATTAATAATGTTTTTAAACCATTGGAGTCTAATCCTCTAACGTACTTGAATCCTGTTTGGTATGTTAAAATTGTTTTAACTTACTGTGCTTATTTCCCCTTGTTATTTTCCGCCATGCGGTTTGTTAATCGAGTAACCAGTTTGTGAAGAAAAAACTTTTATCCTTTGGAAAATATGTTTACTATTTCAAACCTAATTATTATATAATAATTATAATGCTCTTCTAGCATTTTGGTATCAAAACCAACTTTTACCTTTGAGATTTTTTTATATCTGCACTCTACTCACTAGAGGGAAGTGAATTATATTGGGAGTGAGTCTGCTCCAACACACTTGACTGTGTTCCAAAAGTTCTAGACCACAATAAAGTAGGATGAAATATACAATTTTAAGTACAGTGAAGGTAAATTGTTCACATTTTCACCAATTTATTTATATAAAAATTTCCTTTGGGGAAAAATCTCTAACCTTTAGTTTTATGAATAGGCGTACCAATCCTAATCCCAAACAATTGTAGCGATGCAATGTTTAGTGTCTGCAGTGTTTCAAAAAACACTCCACCAGTCAGTTACTAAGTACCGGTGTTTTCTTTACTGCTGTGAATTGAATAAAATTTGGTATAACATAGCAAGATACTGACGGTATGATCAATCTACGGTATAAATCACATAATCCAAACTCATTCCAGTGTGGATAGGCTAGAAATACAAACTTGAAAACATCTACTCATGATGATTGAAGCAGCCGAGTTGTATTGGTGATCTTTGGCTTAGAATGCAAGACATGGTTTGTTGTGTAACTTTAGCAGTGACTCGGTAGATGAGTCCAGTGCCAAACACAAAGATTTCCACAAAAAAGTTTTAAAATAAGTAGAAATTTAAGCATAAAGTCCTTTGAATATACATCACTAAAAATTTCCGAACTAATATTACTTTACTTCTAAAATTCATATGAGTAAGTTATGTTTATCACATGGCATGCAAACATAACAGTAAAACACACATGACAGATTTCAAGAAAATTAAGAAATGAAATTTCATTTGGCAGAAAAATTACTCACTTCCAATCATAAACAGCATCAAAAGTAAAAACTTTTGCACTTTCCTTAGTATCATCTTTAGGATTTGTTATTTCCACAACACCTCGTGCTGGCCATACTTCGATGACACTGGAAATCAAAAAGTGTTTATATTGAACCATTTACAAACAACATGTTTTAAATATACTTACAACCCAGTTCAAAAGTAAAAAAGTTCCTACATAATGATATTTACATCAAAGGTTGGGTTTCAGGTGATAGTGAGTACCAACTATAAAATGTTTCCAGTAGGTGAGACTCATTATGCCAATTTTTAACGACAGCCATGAGGTGAGCACTCTCACTAACACACTATCAGCCATCACTTATGACACACTATCAGCCAATCAATGATACAAGCCCTGAAAGATTTGCATGACATATTTTACGCAAGATTTCTTAACAGAAAATTCCACAGATATTCACAGCTTACATAAGTCAATGGTGGGTGAGTGGTCACACTTGCCTCTCCCGGGGATATTAAACCCTATTTTTCTCAAGTGGGAATTGTGGCAGATGTTGCCGTGAGCCAGTGATTTTCCTCGGGATTCTCCTGCCACCCCTAATGATTTATCCATTCAATGCTTCATTCTCATCTTATCACCTCTCATTCAAATCATATTAGAATATGTATTTTGAATACAATTAAATGGTAAGTAAAGTACAGTGGAGTCCGGCTAATCTTATCTAATTAGGGCGGAGAGCTCTTCAAATTATCATTTACCATATTTTCGGATTAGCCAAATAACTGCCATAATATTGACGTCAGCCGGGGCTTCGCCTCGTAAGTCTGGTCCAGCTCCCCTCCTGACCGGTATTCGTACCGCCGACGTACCTAAACGTGCGTATGTTCAAATTGCGTGCCACGGACTACCGCAAGAGGGCACTTAGCGGCAGTGCGATGTCACCCGAAACCAATAACAAGAATTATTATTTAAGTATTAATTTATAAAGTAGCTGATGTTTAAGGTTCTGAGCCCGGATGAGGGATTGTATAAATTATAAGAGTGTTTTGTCTCTTCCTTTAACTAACTCTTGGCGCGGGATCACAGAGTAGAATAACGGTTTTGTTCCGGCGGGAAGCTGCCTGCTCGCCACACAGTTCCTCTTCGTCATCGGCCAAAAGCAGACGTGCGCGGAGTCATCCGAGACGTGTGGCCACGTGTCGCCAACCCCGTGGCATCCGTGTGTGTTAAGCGGTGTGGCGTGCCCGACGCCTAGAGCGGGCCAGGTCTCAAGTAAATAAGCTCGATTAATCAGAGGACTAGTATCTGGCCTCACACGGGCCACGTAACGCCCTGCCCGGGAGTCTCAGCCGGGTCCACGTGGTGGCGTCCACTACAAACAGCTATGTCCTCAATATAATGCAACAGCATGAAGTAATATACATCTCTATGATCACTTAGTTATCATGTAACAAAGCCTATAGGCTATAGGTAATATTTTTACAAGAAAAAAATAAATTTGTTGGTAACTAGGTCAAGACGTCAAAATAATCTTTTTAAAAACTAAAAATTAATTTTTTTTTACATAGTTTTTTCACTCAATTCAGATTAGCCGGATTTTCGGATCACTTGGTCTTGGATTAGTGGGACTCACCTGTATATAGTTTTTTTAATCCCTATTTCCAGTTTTAGATAACAAATTTCATAGGAATGCTGCATAAGATTTTGGAAATCTGAGCATTTTCTTACCTCAAGTGAAATTAATTTATAAGTTTACCATTTTTAATTTTGCAAATATTCTTTTACAAAAAAAAAAATTTTAAAAATATGTACGAATGCCAAAACATAAATATAAATTTTTTTCTGTCCAGGTTAGTGCACCACATTTTAGGAATTCAAGCTGTTCAGGACAAATGCTACTCCATGCCATTAGAAAATATTTCAACTTATAAAAAAAATTACTCTAACTTTAATGTTATTCTTCTCATACAGTGGGCAACAACTACATTGTTTTATTCATCATGATGCAAATCATATGCACTTAAGTGTATTTAACTAGGTAAATTGTTTTCATAATATATAATAATTATCGTATGACATATTTAAATAGAGGCACAATTCGCTGAGTAGTTAAATACCATGCAACCTCCCCCCCCCCCCAAAGTGAACCAAGTCCAGTTCCTTGCAGAATTAAGCCATTGATGCCGCACCACTAGTAGCTCATCCCAGCTTACACGAATGCAATGAGCCTGGTGCTAACAGAAGTTGCTTCTCCCGTCTATCTGATGGACCTTAAGGCAACTCTACATCAGATATATCACAAAAAAATATAATGGCAATATTACTTAGGTTGCTAAACATAACTCCTATGCCAAATGTGATTGTTTCTGAGCATTGACGTCGACCGGGCCTACGCCCTCCCTCAGCCCGATGTGCCACGTCACGCCGCAACTGACCCCCTCTCCTCCCACCACCACCCTCTATTCAAACCTCCCGCCCCGTGTGCAGGTGTGTGTTTGTGCGTGTGAGGTGCCAACAAGAGGCGGTGCTAGAGTCGGTGCGACGACCCCTTTCTTTTATTAAAATAAACATAATGTATAAACCTTTTTATGTAATAAAATATCCCTAATTGTCACGCCTCAAGTTTTAGTAAGTAAGGACGGCGCAGCGCCCCATGCGGGCATTCGCAGAACTACCCGCCAATAGTTTTTAAACTTTAATAAGAAATAACACCATAACTAAAGGTTGTTAATTATAAATAAGTGTACTTAAATTATGTTTGTTTTTTAAATAATATTTGTTTGATTAAGTATGTTACCAGACGGCTGCCCGGTAACAAAGCGGGAACTTAACCCTTCCCGGCGGCCATGATGCTCTGGTCTCGTCAGTCTGTTTCTGTTCGCCGCCTGGAGTAGGAGCGGCCCGCGCACCTCATCGACTTCATCTCTTTTGTTCACTGATCCATTACTTTCCGTCGCATCTTTGAATAAATCTAAATCCTAGTAACTTCTTCGAGGCCTGCTCCAGGTGGTAGACTCTTTCGCCTAAATATTTGTTTTCCGTTTACGGATATTTCGTACTCGTAATACGTGATTGACTCTCGAGGTCAGGCCACGCGGTGACCTGGTCAGCCTATAAACTGGTTATCACCCGCAACAGTGTTTTTTAGTACTTTACGTAAAACTCTTTTAACATTTTTGTAACGTGCCGTGTAATAAAATCGCTGGTAATAAAATCACTAGCTCAGAATGTGTGGTTCAGTGGTCACGTGTATAATTCCCTGAGTTCCGAGGCGTGTGGGACGCCTCAAGAGCCCACGAACACGACGCACGAGGGGGGAGATTAGCCTAGCCCCACACGGGTCACATCACGACCCTGAGCCGAGAGTTCGTAGCCGGGTCCACGTGCCCTTCCACGTGGTGGCGCCCAAATTACTCCTTTTCATCCATCCCAAACCCCCCCCCCCCCCCCGACAGCATTTTAAAGAGATTATGTTAAGCTATGCTACCAATATACTGCATCAGAAATATACATACAGGAAGAAGTGTCATATAAAAAAAGTAAACCTATTCAAAACCAAAATCTGGCCAATTTCTTCTTTTTATTAACCCTTAGATTAAGTAGTTATTTTCAGAAACTGTCAAATATATTAAATATGTGACTTAACAACATATTAAATAAAACCTCCTTCTGACTGAATATAGTGAAAAGTTTTTTTTACACTAGTTTTGTATTTTGCTTAAAAATAAAAAATTAGAGGCTAATGTGATGAAAGCCTTAATTTTTACTTTGAGGATTTTTCAAAATTGATCATTTAAACATATTATTTTAGCATTTAAAACCAAAACAAAAAATGTTTTTCAGCTAAACTCTTATGTAAATATAACCAGACTTCAAACATAACATAATATTTCATACGTGTTTTAGTACACTTTTACACATAAATAAAACATACACTAAGAATTTTTTTTTGTTAAATGATTACTTCAAGTAGAATTACATTAATATACTATCAAAAACTTTATTAAGAATACTTGCATCTACAACATGACAAAAGTATTCAACCCACTAGGTGTTCCAATGCAAAAAACCTAAATTATATATTTTTGTATCAAAACAATAGTTATTTTTTTTACCATCAATTAACTTTTTTCTAAAACTTAGTAGTTTAAATTTTTATGGTTCTTATTAATACAGGAAATCTTAAGTGCGAAGAAAACTCCGCTCACCTTATAGCCATGCCAAATAGAAATCCGCCTGTCTCCTGTGTTTTTAACTGCGCTTCTAACAACACATTTCATGCAGTCAATTCCTTTGTTGTGTGTCTGTGGTCATTCTCTGACAGTACAAATGCAAAGTCCAAAACATTCAAACAGCCAAAATAACCAGTCCAACAACTTGCTTCTTTTTCCCTTCGTGCAGTTTAGTCTACAACCTGAGGAGTTTCATTTTAAAATAATGAACAAAAAGCCATGATACTTACCGCTTGTACCCATTTGACATCTCTTTCTCATTCATGGGACGACATCTTACAACTACCTGTACAGCTTCATTGCCCAAAGAACGCCGCAGCTAGATGAAAAAAAAAATTTCTATGAATAACAATGTTCACTCAACCCTTAATGAGATACTAAATCATTGACAGTTGCTGAACACACTCAATAAATATAACATTTTAAATCACTATCATATTTCTATGCACATTTATAGACTCATTTTTATATTTCTCACATGTTCCATGTTTTTGTTAGATTATTTTATTTGCAAAATTTAAAGTTAAATTTGCACATAATTTTTAAATGGTTTTCAAGTGTTGAGCTCAATAACACAACTCTAAGTGTAATTAAAGAGATTCAGGTCGTAACAATTCAGACCTCACCGGATAGCTATGATCTGAACATAAACACTTGAAGAAATTTAATTCAATGTTGAAATATTGTTTAAGTTCCAGAAAAATAATGTCGCTGTTGAATGATTACTGAAATAAAAGTCTTTCATTCAACAGTTACTGGTTTTTACTGCTTTTTATTATCCTCCATAAAAAATTTACAAGTCAGACTGACCACCATCTATGAAAAAGGTACATGACGAAAAAAATCACAACTTGCAGAAAAACAACTCGGTTCATTACTTAAGCACAACATTAAAAACTGTTTGTCAACTAAATCTCGTGGTTGCTTACGAGTCCTGGTACCAATGGCAGAGAGACAGTTGTTTGCTCGGTGTGGCTATCAACTTACTAAAAAGGTGCCAGGCCTTTTTTGCCACCTATGATTGTAAAATTCTAGTTGACTGTCCGAAATAAGATTAAAAACAGTGCCACCTGGACCTCATAAAATTTTTTAAATTGTCCAGCCCCCACTCAACACAACCACTCTCGCAGATGCCTAAGTAACGACTGGCATGGTAACCAAACGAATTCAGCTTCTTGCCCACTGGGAAAAAACTGCACTCATGATGCCATCAACAACCAATCACAGAGCCAATGACAAAACACTTTTCGGCCATGAAAATGGGCCATGATGCTTTGCGACTTCACCCAAAACACACAATACATTTTCTACTTTCTCACGCATAAAATATATCTTGTCTCTCTCTCTAATGCTTACGTATTCGTTAAAACCACTGCATCAGCCTAATTTTGAACACAAAACAACTGTGAATAATACAAAAGAAAATTTCATGAGCACACACAAACTTAACCAACTAGTAAAAAAAGTGTAAATAAAAATAATTTCTAACTACTTTTTCACGATAAAGTGAACAAACCATCAGAAATGTTTAAAAAAAAATTAAATAAATGTAAACTATGTTCACAACACCTGTGGAAAATGCACAAATACTTCTCCAAAGGAAAACAGTTATTTAAAGGAACTAAAGAACCTAACCAAGCATTTTCTCCGATTACAAAAATATGATAAATCTGTCATAAAGTCATTCCTTCCCTAATTTCCCTACTTTTTTTTTTGTTATGAGATAACAAAGGTAGATTCAAACCCACTGGAAGTTCCAAAACAGAAAACCAAGATAATAACTGTAGCAGGTTTTATTCCAAACACTGGTTGGTTCGATTGCACTACTGATTACCTTCTTCAAGAATATTTCTACTTCTTATAGTTACTTTTCCCTCAAAAGGTAGTGTCAGTTTTGTGTACTCTCACAAACACTGTAAATATATATAGAAATTATTTCAAATTTTCCTGGTGCCCGTTTGTTTTATAAATTTAAGTGAAAAACAATAACAAATAAAATAATTCCCAAAACTTACCAAATATTTTGGTGATTTCTCCATTGCAGGAATTATTTACAATAGCAGCACCAACCTAAAATTAGAAGGAAAAAAAGTTAATAATGAACAACATTATTTCAACATCAGACTACTTGGTATTCAGAAAATTTAAAAACAAAGTGTGATATTAAGAAGGGCATAGGGGTATAGTCCACCACAAATGATGGCGTGGAAATGAAAGGCATTTCAGTCACTTTCACACAGTAACTAGCGTAAAGAGTGCTTCCAGACAATTTCTTTACATTTTATTGCTGTAACAAACACACAAGCAGAGATGCAAAAATTTTTTATAAATTTATATATATATGTAACTTTATCAATTTATCTTCAACAACTATTTATTGGCCCTCTATCACTTTTACAGTTGTTTATTGTTAATTTGCACTTTTAAATGATACACTGTGCATCCCAAACTCTGACAGAAGGGAAGTAATAAAAATGTAAAACAAACTGTCCACACACGAACTGTCACAATCTCAGGTAATGTGCTGACTGAGGTTACATGAAACAGCAGATAAGCGAGGTTACTGAGTGGTAGTCCCTGGGAAATGTGTCAGGGCTTCACGGACATGCAATAGTGCTGCCCCCAGTCAATTATGTTACACCCCTGGGTGTGTGAATAACAACAGCTTATGTCGTCATGGACTGAAACCCGCCTTCCAACCAAAAAGGAAGAGGGGTCTTGTTCCCGACACACGCTGGGTAACTACCAATAAAAAAAAAGGAAAAACCTGAAATACGTAAAAAGTTCTAGAAAATCTACCCAAGTGGTCGAGCAAAAAATAGGACTATATTCACACAAAATAAAGGCTAGTCTTTGGCAACAAATAATGAAAAAGCAGAGTAATACTAAGCAGAGTTTTAATAAAGCCAACTTCATTTCGAAACTTCATATAAAATTGTAAATATACATGTATGGCTGTTACTTGCTTCTAATATAACATTTATATTGCGGAAATTTAAAGATAATAGAAAATCATTACGCATTATAAGTCAGCACTGATTACAAAATGAAAACCTAGTGATACCTTATGAATAAATAAGACAAAAAAGCAACTATATATGTGTGTGTGTGTGTGTATATATATATGTATATATATATGTATATATATATGTATATATATATACATATATATATATATATATATATATATATATATATATATATAGACACACACACACACACACACAGGGACTGGAAGTAACGCGCTACTAGTAACGACGTTATTTGTAACAGTTACTTTTTATGGTAACGATCGTGGTAACGCAATAAATTAAGTTTTCAGTAACTGTAACTGTAACTGAATTACATTTTTCTGCCTTAAGGTAACGATAATTGTCGTTACTTCTTGCGTTACATTTTTTTAATGTATTTCTTATTGAACAAACAATGATTTGTTGATTTTTTCAATCCCAGAACGAAAATACCGACAAGCATATTATTTGCGATGGTATTGCTTGTACTTGTAAAACTGTTGTTGGCTAGCCTGCCCTCGTATTTTGATTGTCATTTATTTAACATTTGCAACACGCGGGTTTACTGCTGTGCTGTTTAATTAATTAACCTACCTGTGCACATGCGCGAAAGCAATGACAGAATCTAATGAAGCGAGAAGCCGAGTAAGCAGTCCAGAATTTTCGTTGCCGTGGCCTTCATATTCTAATTTTTTCGAAGTTCGGTCGAGTGATAAAAATAACCTTATTGTGAAGTGCTTGTTGTGTGGTGCTGCGAACAATTTTGTAGTGTGAACTAATTATTCAATGTAATTTAAGACCTATTTTAAAATTTTCAGTTTAAATAAACATATATCTTTACTAAACACAATAAGTTTTATTCGCTTTTAATTATAACAATATTACGTATCACATTTTTAGTTTTTCACAAAGTAACTGTTAAAGTAACTTACAGTTACTTTTCTCAGAACTGTAACTTTAACTGGTTTATTTTCAATAGTGTAACTTGTAGTTGTAACAGGGTTACATTTCCAATGGAGTATTTGTAACTGTAACTGAGTTACGTTTTAAAAGTAACTTTCCGGTCCCTGTATGTGTGTGTATATATATATATATATATATATATATATATATATATATATATATATATCCGGCCACCAGTAGGACACACGAACTTTTGTATATATATATATATATATATATATATATATATATATATATATATATATATATATATATATATATATATATATATATATATTTTTTACAAAAGTTCAAGTGTCCTACTGGGGGCCGGATTTAAATGTTTGCACACGCGAATATACGAGCGAATACTTTAGAATGAAGGTGAATCAATGGATCGTGTACACCTGGGCAAAGTTGACCCACTTAAGATCAAACTTACTTTAGTGACAGAGTTAAATTTAACTATCTCATGAACAAACAATAATTCATTAAGAAACTTTACATCTCTCTAAGGCCTCACTTTGGGCTGTTAAATTTGATAATAGAGGGCTTACTTCCACAAAGCTTTAAAAACAAATGTAGGTATTGTATTTTTTCACAAATGTCTGTTTCATAGACAGTGTGAAACTGGTGAGGGTAATTAAACAAATTAAAAACATAACGAACGGGTTCTGGCTCGACTCAATTGTAACGTTGCAAAACCCTGCCCTTTCCAGCTTTTAAAATAATTTTTTAAAATAATAAATAATATGTTATCTCAGTAACACAATATATCAGCTAATTACAACCTTCAAGGTTGTGGTGACCTAGTTTTTCATACTTGTATTTTATGCTTGGTAATATTTGTGTAATTAAAATTTAATGTTTAAGTATTTTATTTTGAAAAGCCTCTTAGCTGTAATTTTACTGGTTATATATATATATATATATAAAATAGGATGTTGGTATATATGACGTTGATAAACTCCAACACCGTTTGACCGATCGCCATAAAAGTTGGCCCATAGAAGTGTTTCTTCATGGAGAATATTTTAGCGATATCCATTTTTCTATAACTCGCCACTAGATGACACTTCAGCGCATTAACTTCTGCACCATTCAACCAGTCGCCAAGGGCAAAAAGAAAATCATAGGTCATAGACAAACAGCAGTTGTGTGTCATTTCTCTATGTCCAACACACTGTCTTACAGCGCTATCCAGTTTGTTTTAATTCGCGGATAATAAATCACCCTGTGTTCAGCCCGGGCAATGCCCAGTACTGCAGTAGAAAGACAAACTAACACTAAACTATATTTTCAAAATTTGCAAATGCCACTGAAGAATGAAATGGATGTTGGTGTACATGAAGTTGATAAACTACGACACTGTTTGACCGATCACCATGAAAGTTGGCACATCAAAGTGTTTTTTTCATGGAGGTTTCTATGCTATCCATTTTTTTGTTAACTCTCCACTTGATGGCACTGCAACGGATTAACTCTACATCGTTCAACCGATCGCCATGGGTTTGCCATGCATTAATTTTATAAGAGAAAATCATAGGTCATTGACATACAAACAGTGTATGTCAATTCTCTGTATCCTCCACACAGTCATAGAGTAAGGATTGGCAACTTTCTATCTTTCCCCTCCGCTTAGTGGAGCTCATGGCGGCTAGCGAACTAACGGCGCTAATAACAGTTCAGTTTTGAACTTCATCAATGGATGGAGTTGCCTTCAATTTTAAATGCACTATCATTTGGTGCATTCGTCACATCTTGTACCTACGTTTGTTTGTTTGTTCCGTATCCCGATAGAATCCTATAGCCTGTAGTGCATGATGTTTGATGTTTTAATTTAGTTCATAGAAAAATTGTGGCCAAACAAAAACTTGAAAATCACAATACAATATATTTTGTCAGGTTTGTGGAAATTTTTTCTCTCATATTTAACTTCCAACCATAATTCATTGTTATATCACAAGTTTTTGTAATGTCCAGGATATATTCACTTACAAATTGAATTTAATTGACTATTACGCTCAAAACATGGGCTTTCACCTGGTGACAAGGAGTTCTCCCTTTTCACTCACTTTCCTCCTCGTAGCATTCTCCTCAGATCCTTTGCATCTTTCACCCCTGGGGTAATCTGTTCATCCAACCCATTGCATTCCACTCCCTTCCTGTCCTGCCACGAAAAGCATTCCTACCCCTTTCCGTTCGCCTCCAGTTCCTATGGAGCTTCCACCCATGATCTCTCCAACCTTTAAACCCACCTCTGTGTATCCTAGTCCCCAGCCGCTTCCAGCCTCCCTCTCCCTTTATCACCTTATACAGTCTGACAAACCTTTCCACCCTTCTCCTCCTTTTTCATGCTTCCCACCCTAGCTCCTTAATCATCTGTCGAACATTCCCTTTTCCTTCTCTTCCACATACTCATCACCCACCTCGCTGCTCTAGCTGCACCTTCTCCAGCTCCCTTACCCCAGTCACCAGGTAGGGGTCGCAGATCACTGGCCTGACCAGTGCGGAGTGTGGCTTCTCCCTGCCCCCTGCAGCGCCCTCCTACCCTTACTCACCACCCGCTGATTCATGTGGTCACCCCCAGGTACTTGTACTCTTCAGCCCCCTTTATCCCCTGCCCCTTCCACACATACACTTCCCTCGCATCACGAACCACGGGAGCAATGTACAGGTACAGAACCCAGGGATAAACTTGGATATATGACACAGAAATGTACCCATTAATTAACAGTACTTACTAGAAAGAATTCATTCTGAATATATATTTTTTTTTTACAGAGAAGTTGCTACTTTAGGAAATCAATATATTTATTATATACCTAAGAGCTTAGGTGTTCGGCCTATAAGGTGAGTGCTCACCTATCATTGGCAACACCAGTAGAGAGGGGACAAACACAAATATACCCCTGTTTTTCAGAGTCTGCCATCAGTGACTGTCTTCTGAATATCTGTTTATTTTCATTGCTGGGTTTGACTGTGGATTGTTGTATTGTTGTTGTGCTGCTCAAATATTATGAGAGTATCATTGTTGGGTTTCTCTGTTGTCACTGTGTTACCAAGGTTTTGTCGCAACTGACTCGTAATTGTCAACCCACTGTATTTGTATGTGCTCTGATATTTTTTTGACTAATTCCTTCCACTGCATTATATGTGCTATCAATACATTTTACATCAGCTGATCAATTTTGTTTTCTGTTGGTTTGTGTATCCATTTTTTCTTTGCCCATTCTTCCAATTTCCTCCAATATATAAAGTGTAAACCAGCAATGGTATACATCTGAAACAAAGTCTTAAATAAGTGAATTTATTGTAAATAATGCTTGCAATTTTAATTTAATACATCAAAAATCCTGTTTGCGTGATGTTTTAGGAAACCTTTTAGTGGAAAGACCACCTTGTGGTTCAGCATATCGAAAATGTTGCTGTAAAATCAACATTGCATTCACGTTTGTTAGGGCAATATTAATAATTTACCAATAAATATTTTTCCTGGTTTTTAATGCGTTGACCTTATCCTTTCCCTTCACTTCATGGCCGTGCCCTCACTCGAGAATTCTGAAGGAATTTGAAAATGCTGTTATCGGGGGAAAAAAAGCAACAGGTGTAGCGTTAACAATAAAATTTTCGTAATTTTCTTTTACCAAGGAATAGCCGCCAATATAGGAATTTACCTAGTGCACTACAATTCCGTTCATAAGCATATTATTCCTGATTCCAAATGAATACCTCGAATGTACACAATTACTACATGTACAAGATTTTAAAATCATTAACTTACGGTTCCGTTTCCAGCTATCCCTTAAAGACACATAAATTAGTTTCCAGACATCTGCTAATTTATAGTCTTCATCTATCTCCGTTACATTGTTAAACGCGAACTTTTACAGTCTCGTAACTTCGATTTGACGTTTATGTTCCCAATAGAATATAGCAGACATCTAATTAACCAAACATCAGAGATTAATCGTGAGAAAGACCACCCACGTAAGTTGTGTAAACACAAACTTTTGAGCCGAACAAAATAACGTTATCCTATCTCACGTAACGAACAAATATAGAATTTACCCCTTTAAAAGTTTGACGTATTCTATTCAAAAATAGTATTTAATAAAATCTGAAAGCGTTTCAAAAGCTATTTGGGTTCGTGATCTATTTTAGTAGTGCTTGTTTTACTAATTCCATGTTGAAGGCTATAAATATATTGTATCTTAGTTTGAGATTTTTAACATTTATTTATTTATTTCTAACCACAATAGATCCAATATTACTGTCTAGGAGTATTTTTAATTAAATATAATTTAATCTTGTATTAGGACTAAGTCGGTATTTCAGGACACAAAAATGAGGTTATAGGTGTTGATGTGCCAACCTGTATCTTAACCATATTTATAGTGCACGATAGAGCACAGCCAGTTCCATATGTTCAGGAAACGAAATTTGGTACCCTATCCAATTCTGATCTATTGTCCAAATTGCGCGAATGCGCAGAGCTCACTTTTTCGTTGATTTCACCCAGATGGTTGAACTGCATCAGAAACCATTAACTTGTATATTGTGAGTTTTGTGATTTTGGGGTTACGAACCAAGCATTTTGATATGTCAAATGAACCTTAATGATAGCGAAATAGACTTGGAATATAATTTGTACACTTAAAAGTGCCGTCTCCCGGCCTCTGTGGAGGACCTGGGAAGTACCTGACGGGCGCTACGGGCGTCGCGGTGCTGCTGTTGTCCGGGGAGCGCCAGGCTAGTGAGACACTAGGCCGTAGATGGTGGGTCGTGGGTACTCTGCCCCCTCGTGCCCCGCCAGGTACACGGCTTGAAGTCTACCCTGAAATCCCCTGAGGCTGCTCGGCCGTGTGGAGGACAGGGTGGCACGAAATAATTGTACGCAACACCGGTTACGTTGATTTATGTTTTGACATCGTACCTCCGTGGACAGTAAAGCTCGGTCCCCACCCCGCCAGCACCAGCCCCCGCTGGCGGAACGCATCCTCACACCCCTCCTCTGCGCAGTCACCATCGCTAGTCAGTCTTCGCCCGCGCACGACCCAGGACGGACGTGTAACCCTGTGAGACACCGGGAGATGTGAGATCGCGAGACGTGAGACGTGAGTAGTGACATATGTGAGTGTTTTCCGAACGCGAACTCCGCACCGCCGGCGAGCCTAGTGAGCTGCACAGGGGCTGACGACCCACACCCACCGTGGCCTAGCTGCAAGCTAGCCTGGTGCCCATCCGGATCGAACAGTAGGTACACCAGCCGAATTCCCTACTAGGCTCACCCGCTAACGCAGCCTCCGTTACCGGGACGACGGCAGTTTATGCTAATGTGCTATGCAGCGTCTGAGTCGTTGTACAGTACATGAACATACGTTACATACAGAACACACACGACACTAATCTCAAACAATGAACCTGCCATGGCAGTCTCGTGGGACGCGGTTAGGAGTGTTCTAGAGACTGCCGAACATGGCCGCCTCGCAAGGAAGAGAAACTTTCTCTTCTTTGTGAGTCGGCGCACAAAAAACTTATATTAATTTAATTTATTTTATTATCAGTTAAATCACGTTCCAGGTGCCCAATTATAATGTAGCACCTGGTGCCGTCACCCGACCTCTGTGAAAGGTCCGGGGGTACCTGACGGGCGCTATGGGCGTCGCGATGCTGCTGTTGTCCGGAGGGGCGCCAGGCTAGCGGACTGCTAGGTCGTTGATGTTGGGTCGTGGGTACTCTGCCCCCGCGTGCCCCGCCAGGTACACGGCTGGAATCTAACCTGAATGGCTCTCCCTTGACTGTGAAGGCCGCTTGGCCGTGTGGAGGACGGGAGACTACGGAAAATTAGTGTACACGAGTTGGTGAGAATTACCTTTAATTTAGTCCCGCTACAAAACACTCTCACCAACACTTGGCGACGTCTAGCGGTTACACAATTAACACTGCCGTCGGCTGCGGTCTCGTGTTCGAGTCCGGGCGCGAGTTCTAGCGGGGTGGCTGGTCTGGTTAACGTTTTATGTTCCGGGAGGGCGCCAGGCTAGCTCGGTTTCTAACCAATGGGGGTTCGTGGTTCGTTGCCCCAGCGTGGTCCGCTAGAACCGTCGGCGGTATTGCTTGGGAATTTACGTTAAAGAAGAATGCGTGGGATTGCCGTAGTAGCGACGTGCCTTTATTCAAGGGATTGACGTCACACCATACAATTACTGAGCACAGACATGCCCCTGAGGGCTACTTGTCCGTTGCGGGGTGCAGGCCGGTATATGTTCAATGTTTCGTGGCACTGGTTTCTCGGGTAACAGTATACAGGCCAAGTACACTTGATGCAAGAGAGGCGCGCACAGATGACGTGGCGCAAAGTTACATTAACAAAGTACACTTAATGAAAATGAGGCGCGCACAAATGACGTGGCGCAAAGTTACGTTAACGAAGTACACTTAATGAAAATTAGGCGCGCACAAATGACGTGGTGCAAAGTTACGTTAACAAAGTACACTTAATGAAAATTAGGCGCGCACAAATGACGTGGCGCAAAATTACGTTAACAAAGTACCCTTAATGAAAATTAGGCGCGCACAATTGACGTGGCACACAGAGTTTGTGGGTGCCTGGAGTCGGCCAGTCCCGTAAGCGATTGTTTCTACGCGGGTGCCGTGCCCACTGGGTGGTACACGCACCGCCACTAAACTTGGCGAAGTTTCCCTTGCGGGTTTGTGGTCAGCGCGAAGGTGCGTGGCCTTACGAAAGTTCTGTGGTTTGCGGGAGACGGCCCGTGCCGTATGCTGAAGAACGACCCTGCGCACCAGGTGTGGTGCGGGGCGTCTTTACGTTTACGCGGTCGGGTTAGGTCCTGAACCATAAAAAACGGACCGGGCATGCACGGAGAGGTGAATAGAAAAAGGTTTGGTTTATGCTAAATGACTATATTTACCGGACGTTACTTGCGATGAAGACAATGGTTGTGATCTCTCCGTGGGACGTAGGTCCGTCCCGGTCCGCGAGTCGAGTTGAACTGCGGAACTGGCATGGCGTCCGGTGGCGCGTCGGCCCCTGCCGCGCCAAGCTTGACCTCATTATGTTAAAAACTAAATGACTGCGTTTGGAAGAGACTTTAAGGTCGCAAAATTCGTAATTAATTGTTTGAGGGGGAATGGGTGTGGTTCGTCTCTAGTCCACTCGGATTTAGTGTGCTTTATAATAATAATGTCTGGTTTGGCCGTTCGGCTCGGTGGCTCGCTCGACTCGGGTGGGCCACGGCCAGGGGTGCGTTCCGTTAGCGGGAGAGTATACTGGCGGTTGCAGGTCGGGCTTAGGGATGGTCGTCAATCGGACGACGTCAACACAAAAAAAAACACAACAATACGCGACACTAATGGTTACCACGACAGTCTCGCGGGGCGTGGGTCGATGCTCACTGGAGACAGCCAGTGCCGAAAGTTAACGGGTGCGGGGGGGGGGGGGGGGTTCGATGAGCGGGCTCCTAAGTTCGGTGAAACACTTACGTGAATGCAGCCGGCAGGCGTATGTACGGCGTCCTTAATTTAAAATACGTACGCTGGAGTCGGCCAGTACCGTACGTTCCGTGATACAATACGTAGCGCGGTATCACACTGAAGACGGTCGGGATAGGCCCGGTTCCGCAAAATACGCGCCGAGTCGACGTGGGCAGCGGTGAATTAATAAAAGGATTTAAAATTTGAAGATGTAGTACAGAATAAAAATAATCTGACGTCCCTCTGTCTATGATCCCTAATTTCCTGTTTGCGAAAATGTCCTGTTTTGCCCATGTAGCTCTCGTCGGTGAGGAGTGAGTTCAGGCCAATGTGGCCGGGACCGGAAAATACGGGACCTGGAGGGAATTTTATGTGGGAAGGAAGAACGGTAGGCAGCTCCAAGGATAACTCGGTGATGTCCGTTTCCACGAGCCTCTTTTATTTACGCAGAAAGAACCTGCCGCAGCCTGGCTGGCACGTCGCAGAACGAGCGCCCTCCCCGCCGCGACCCGGACTCCCGGAAATAAGCCTCGTCTTTAGAATACGTCCCGACACGAACAGGGGAGGTAACCCCGTAGCTAATGGTTCCGGTTACGATTAATCTGAATTGATGCGCAGTGCGTACGCGGCCCGTCACGTAAGAAGAATAAGGTCCTATAAATGTTCGTACTGACTGAGCGGTTCGGCGGTCCAGAGATGCGTTTACACGGCCTATGACGTAGGCTGGTGAAGTCCCGGAAAAACTCGTGAGATTGAATACGTTCAGCGATACAACGAATGCAGCTCAGCTGCAGAGACGACCCGTGATGTTTCACTGTCGGCGAACTTCGAGATCAGAAAACGCGCCTCACGAGCAGCGCGGAGCAGAGCGCACGTCTGCTCGCTGTCGCGTCCTGTTCACCACTGCTGTCCCCCGCCCGCTAGCGAGCCGTGGAGGAGGGGAGGGGAAATCGGCCGGCATGGGAGAGGCCCGCCCCGCGATGCGCCAGGCTGTGATTACATTACTAACATGGCATAAGCACTTGAGAAAAATCACAGAATTATTAAAAAACATGGCGAGTAATTGTCGTCCCCAGGCCGTGGCTCCTTCCCGATCCCCGACGTACGACTATGAATTTAGGTTGTAATTATTTCGGCCGACTAACTCAGTGAGAGGTGGGGGTTCATGCCTACTGTGGCCGGGACCGGGAGATGGGGAGAGGGGGAGGTGATGAACAGGGCAGGAGTATGGGAGTGGAGATCGAACCAGGAAACGTCTGCTGTTAGTCTACAAGATGTTTTATTTAGTCCTTTTCCCTGAGCGCGCCTGACCCACAACGATGTTACGGGACACGTCCCCCGCCACGCCGTGAACGAACGCAAATTGCAGGTCATCAACGAAGGTGCACTACTCCGTGACTGAAGATGTCGAAAGTGGGAGCTAGCCGAAACGACGGTAGCGAAGCTAGCAACGCGCGTGGCAGAGGGCCTATGGACTCGCGGAGCGCAGCGATACAGAACCTTCCTCGATGGCAGCCAAGCGGCGACTCCCGACTCCCCGCCCCGCGCGGCCGCAGCGCCGCGCGAAAGGAGGGGGGAAGGGGGGAAAGCGAAACGGAGGGTCACGTGTCCACTGCGGGCCTGGCGCGGCCCCTGTACAAAGCTACACGATTCAAACAAAACACATAACTACCCTATTTGAATACACAATTACAAGTTAAGTTATTTACTAATAATTATACAAAGATGTCCGTCCTTAAACGGTCCAGAAGCAAAGTTAGGGCGCATGCGGGTGTGTCCCTAGCACGGAGCACTCACTGCACTGCACAGAGTGGTTAGGGGGGAATAGCCCCCCTCAGGTACCCGGCGGTGGGCAGAAACGGCCTCTAAGGTGATGGCAGCGCCACTAGCGGTGGTGAGCGGCGAGGACTGTGAAGGTGCCAGAGGAGCGACGGAGTGGTCAGGCGGTAGACGTTACGCGATGTGCTGGAAGTCTCGGCGAGCCTGCAGTGAAGGGCTAAGAGACTTGGAGGGGACAGCAATCGAGGGTCCCTCGGGCAGCAGAAACATAACCGGTCGACAAGGAAGCCTGAAAAGGGGTGATCGGCTCTTCAGTGACCCGGCTATGCATATTGTAGCAGAAGGAGTTGCTGCCGATTGGGCTACGCTGACGCCGTCCATCCATGGTGATGGTCATATTGGGGTGACCAAGAGGATGACGTCTCCATCAGCTGCAAGGGCCGCAACATTCCGCAACGCTTCGCAGGAAAACTAAACGGACGCGTCGGACAATAAGGTGGGAGAAAACTATGTAATAAACATTTAGGATGGATCATTTCCCAGAGGCTTTTCAAAAGACTAAAATATTGTTAACTTGTTGTACCAGTGTAATCGCGTACTATCAGTTCCATCAACGTAACTATAAAATTCTGGAGGATAAAAAAAAATTTTTTTTATTAAGTCGTTATGTTCACCTAGGGGGCTTAATGGCAACTTTAAAAGTACTTCAAAAAATTAAAATTACACCATTTATTTTGGTCAATAGTGCTGCTATCTGTACGAAATTTGGCGTAGCAAATATAATGATGGTTGCCAAACATCTGCCAAATTTGATTGAAATAAGTTTCTAGCCTCATGCAGGGCACAGTTTATTTAAACGGTTGCTTTTTCGTTACCTAACAGGGATTATGTTTGGACACATTCTGGAATATGATCTGCAAGTTAGTTTATAGTTGAATCCCAACAATGTAATGCTTATTTGCTATGTTACCCAAATGTGTTGGAATACCGCACTTAGTTACTTTGACGTCGACCAAGTGTCTCCCCAGCTCCTTCAGGCCGTTATGCCTCGTCAGCCCCTCATCCACCCCTGCCCCGTGCAGTGTGATAATGTGTTAGGGCGGTATTCCAAGACGTTTAAGTAAGGTAGCGAATATGCACTGCCTTGTTGGGCAACTGCCGTACCCTAACGTCATATTCCAAAACGTGTCCTAACTGAACCCCTGTAAGGTATCAGATCGGCAGCCGTTTTAATAAACAAGGACTTGTGCGAGGCTATAAACAGTTGTACTTCGTGGAATCCATCATAATTTTAGCTTATTTTTTAAAACTATGGAATTATAATGTGAAATAAAATATTTAATTTTGGTTGTACAAGAATAAACGATGAACTTTGGCCGTATTTATGTTTTCTGTTTTTTAAGTTATTAAGGGGGGGGGGGGAATTGTAATCGTAAAAATTCTGTTTAAGTTCATTAAAAAGGAAAAAAATTATATATATACAGTTATGGATCAAATCGGCAACAGATAGGACACCAAAAATCAGTGGCCTAAAAACAAGGGACTGGCCGTGTCCTATCGTGCACTTGGCATATGGTTAGGGTACAGGTATTGCATATTCAACACCTAAACCCTTATTTTTGTGTCTTGGAATACGGCCCTTAGTGTTAAGAACATACTTATATGTTTAGTGTTTGATATGTAATATGTTTAATATTGCCGTCACCCGCAGTCTCGTGATCGAGACCCGGGGTGGTCCTAGTGGTTTTCAGTGGCTCTAATGAAATCTCCGGCGGGCGCCAGGTTAATTCGAGGATTAACCGAGGTGGTCGTGGGTTTTTGCCCCTGCGTGTTCCACTAGGATCGGCGGCTGTTGATGGTGGGAGGGAGTCCCTGCTTTTAATACGCACTGGCCCTAAACAGTGTAGAGGACTGTTTCCTACTTGTTCGGGAGGCGTCTACGAAATAAAGAAAACGGTAAATAGTTGTTGATTTTAATTCCGCATCTCACAGAGTGTGGATGGGCACAAGTTACACAATTACACTTGACAAAATACGCTTGCACTACACACACTCGTACTGAATAATTAATTACGTGTTACGTTGCGGCACTCGCAAATAAGATCCCTACATGGGTTTGAGGGTCGTCGAAGAGTTCGAGTGGATTAACGGCCACTCCCGTGATAAACTGGAACTAGCTTCGTGCCCGGGCTCATCTGTGTGAGTCGCGGGCCCACAAACGTAATATTAAGAGACAAGTCTTTAAGTTTGTAGTCGGCAGGCATATGCTCGACGAATTATATTAAGTTCTGTTCGCGGGAGTCGGCCCGGACCGTTAAGTGACTACGTCGCGAACCGTTGTTGCACGACGAGCAAAAATTAATGCGGCCGGGTTAAGCCCTGCACCGGAAAAGGGCATGGGGGCACGTGCGGAGAGGAAAAAGAGGTTTTAATGAGTTATGATATTTACCAGTATGAAGAATCAGGAGCACAAAAGTTGAAGTCTCCCCGCGGGATCACACGTCCGCCCCGGCCCGTGAGTAAAACTCTACTGCCGCTTTGTGCCAGCTTGAGAAGGAAGCGTGGGGGGGGGGCCCGTCATGACGCGCCGATTTTCTAATGTGCCGTTATTCCAAATTTATAATTATAACTAGACATTATTTCTAGAACCCTCGTAACTTGATGACATCTTTCTTAATTAGTTGGCGGAAGGCCTATAATAATAATACATAATAAAATTGTGATTAATATTATTTGAAAATAAAAAGTCAAGCTGGAGACTGTCTGTCACTTGTTGGCTACTCCAGTGGCTATTTGTAAGTAAAAACAGGGAGGTGAATTAGGTTGATTTATGCTGTGGTTAATTATTGGCGGAAGGCCGCAAGGGATGTTCCGGACGTTTATTAATTGCGGTTTCCCACGGGGAAAACCGCTGCACCCCTACGATGCACTTTCACTCTTAAGGGTTGTTTTGTTAATTAAAAATCACTTAATTAGTCACAGTAATTAATGATGTATAAGAACTGTTTGGCGGAGTTGTCATATGGGCGTAATATGTGAAAACACTCACCGACGTCGACGGCTCGCTTGTCTCACGTGAACTGGGCTAGGGTTGCGTTCCGTTTGCGGGGTTTAATACTGGCGGGTGGAGGCCGGGCTTTATGGCCTTCGGACGGACGACGACAATGTGTAATGTTTAATATAATTTTTATGTATTATTTTTTTACGTAATATTTCGTAATATTAATATTATATGTTTTTCTAAAAACTTTGTGAAATAATTATGTAATTTTGTTCACCAGGCGATAGAGCCGTGGCCAACACCCGGAATCTCTCCGAGCGCTGCACGTGTCGCGGAGTGGGGGTAGGAGGGGCACAGAGAGGTGACTCGCGGCAGTGGAGAGAGGAGTAGGAGTCTGGCGGCTGAACGAGGCAGATGTGGGCTGAGACGAGAGTCGCAGGGCCACGACGGGTGAGATCGAGTCTGGGGAGTGGAGATTTCGCGACCACGTGTGTTATGCCGCAAGTCGTCATTGTAACTAGTTTAAAATTATTAATCAGTTTTTGTTTTGTGACTAGACATTGCGCGTATCAGCGGGCCCGTTCTTACCGTAGAGAGATGGACTCTATGTCTCAAGCGCCGTCATTCAAATTTACCTTTTCCACCGCTATCATTTAAAAGGGGCAATCAAGGGTTCTTTAACGTACGCACACGAGACCACGGGGGCAGCTCGCACTCGGCGCCTGCCCAACCCAAACACGTGCAGCCGAGTCTCACTCCGCAGAGGGACGGGTGTTGTGCCGCGGACAGCCCATGTAAAGAGACTGTGTGAAGGGCTCATTAAATACTTGCATTCAAACTGTTGAACTGTCAATTTAGTACGGATAGTGATAATTTCCCCTGCCACGAGGCCTGAACCCCACCTGAGAATAAGACGCAACCAGCATCACGGGGGTGATATCCGTGACTACGACAAGTGGCGCCCAACGTGGGGCCAGTTTCATAATAAACTAATGCTCTACATTTTTATGAAACTTTTATTAAATTCTGAGCGAGACGGGCAGAGACGCGGCACGGCAGGGCCGAGCGTGGGAGACGCAGCTGCGAGCGGAAGCCGGCGCGACAGGGCGGCGCGATAGGGCAGCGCGACAAGATAGCAGCGGATCGAGTTGCGATGCCTCCCACGGCGCTGGCGCGTAACAAAAGCCGGGCGGCTACACCGGAAAGATAGCGACAGGAAGATAGTGATTGCGAGTGGTGCGGATTACCGTGAGACAAGACGAATTGGAGTCGAGAGTGGAACGGGATCCTGCTCGCACCTGGGAGAGTCGCTCCGAGCCGTCGCTGAGATCGGTCTGCCGCGACCACGAGACAGAGGCCGCACGTCGCTACAAACATGAACGACTTCCAAGAGGCGTATGAGTCCTGGGCCAACGCAGACTTTCCAGAGCCAGGCAATAGTTGCATTCACTTCTCAAATTATGAATGTGGATTTTGTTTCGAATACCGGGCGTATGGCATTACGATGTGCGGTGCGCATTCATGCCCCGGCGGGACACCTGATGGGTGGTTCTGCGAGAAGTGCGGGAATCTATGGCACGAGGAGTGTTTACATCCTGTCGCTCGAGAAGAGGCGTGGATGTTTGGGTTTACGTGTGACCGGTGCCGAGCTTAGCTGTGTGTAGACGCTGCCGCCATTGTCACGACGCCGCCCTCAGAAGTTCCTACCTCCACAACTCCTTGGGGCCAAACGACCACGAAAGCCGAGCGGTCACACTGTGCGGACGCCGACACGTTGCTCACAATGTCACTGCTTCAGACGACAATACTCCCGATGCCGCTGCAACCGACGCCGCCACCCCAGACGCCACTGCAACCGACGCCACCACCCCAGACGCCGCCTCCGACGTCGCCGCCTCCAGCTGACCAGTGGATTGCTGGTGCAACGCCGGGCAGCATCGTCAGCAAGACAACGCACTTCAAGACTGCTGATGCAACGCCATTGCACGTCGCGGCCGTGATGCCGCTCCACACGCCGCCCCCGACGCCGCCACCACCGCCTGCTGAGAAAGCTACTGGTGCGGCGTTGCGTCACACCTGGGCAGCATCGCCGTCCTTTCCAGACAGCCAGCAGGCCGCCGAAGCAGTTCTGTACCATGACATGACCATCACGCCGCCCCCATGGCGACAGGTGCGGTCCACAAAGGCACCACGCCATCCGCCGCCGCTACCCACCTCGATCGCCCCCATGGCGACAGGAGCAGCCCATGAAGGCGCCACGCCACCTCTGCCCGCCACGCGTGCCACCTTGGAAATGTCGCTGCACTGCCGCCGCCTCCGCCCACCTCGGCCGCCCCCATGGCGGCAGGTACAGTCCGCACTGACACCACAATGTCGCCGAACACAACAGGTTAGTGCTTGTAGTAACCTGGTCGTGGTCATAATGTACACCGTGAATGGGCATACAGGATGCCTTTTGGTTATGAAGGAATGAATAATTATTCGGACACTTGTCTTGTATTTAGTAAAAGTCTTACAAAATGTTTTGAATTTTAAGCGGTTCAAAAGAGAATAAAATATGGCAGCCAATACAGTTGTCATGACTTCCTGTAGACCACTGTTTTGCTTTTAAAATAGTTTTCTAATTACTATTTTCATTTACTGTTTTACGTATTTTTAAATGCTTTATATATTGGTCAGATTCACTACTTCAAATGGGTCCTTTTGTGGAAAATAGCACCTCTGAGAAAAATCAGCCTCTCTGTGGAAAACTGCCCCTTTAGATTGTTTCAAAAAAAAAAAATTACCCTGAACATGGGCATTTTACACACTTAAAATGAGAATTTTCCCCTTGAAATAGTACATTTCTGTGTAATTTTGAGGACTATTAAATAGTTTTTTTTTTTTTGGTGGTGGTGGGGGGGAATTCATTTTGAGAATTTTTGAGACGTTTTTGCGAAAAATAAATTTTGACACTGAAATCTAAGATGGAAGCCAGTCATTGAACAGCTCCTCACCCAACACTTAACCAGGGCCAGAAGCGGCTATTATATCTGTATAACCCTACATGTACACCAGACTGCTGGTTGCTAATGCTTATGGCTAAATCAACATCTGCAATGGGCTCGTCGTCTGCTTCTGGCGGAGCATTTAAATGTTACGACGCTACAATCACGCATCCCCCCGGTTGCTGGAATTGTATCTTGTAACAACCCAGATTACAGCCTTCCCCATGCAATCCAGTAATAATAATTTTTTATAATTTTTTTTTGTCAAATTTCAGGTTGGATGTAAAATGTTTTCCTTTCAGAAGTTATTGGGAACGTAATTCTTAGATTTTTTTTTGTAATTTTTTTTTTTTTTTTTTTTTTGCTGGCTTCTATGTGTGGGAAGGCAAGCTGACGTGATTCTCCTTCATTATTTCCACGACCCAGGCTTTGTTTCACACGCTAGGTGTGTGAGTCACGGTCACGGGAGTGTGTGTGAAAGAGAGAGAGAGAAAATTGCTGTGTCGTGGGAACAGAAGTAAGCATTTCGTTGAAGTTTTCTGTTGCTATGCGCCGTGATTGGCTGAGAATTACGTCAGCGAGCCCAGGACACTGCCCGCACAAAGGGAAGGAAGGCTGTAAAATTTAGTCATTGTCCGAGCACCGGACGGAGTAGTCATTGTCCGAGCATCGGACCGAGTAGTCATTGTCCGAGCACCGGGCCGAGTAGTCATTGTCCGAGCACCAGCCCGAGCAGTTGTTGTTCGGGCGGCGAGCCGAGCACGCCGTGGTCGGGCGATGGCTCCAGGGTTTATCATTTTTTTTAATGCAAATATAATTAATATTTATTCTGTTTGTGCGAAATATATTGTAATTTTACATGAATAAAAAAACCAGGTAATACATTGAACATTGCTTTTAAATTTTTTCGTGACCTGCTACTAACCCGTATGTTCCACTCAATACCTAATTTTGAGCTAGCCAGAGGTGGTGAGTGGTAACAATCTGACATGCGTGAAGTTTCAAATTTGCGTGCTTCTGATCGTGCCTGTAACTTTGACGGGTTGCATTTCCGTTAAGAATTTTTTTTCTTCTTTTTTTGACATTCGAGTTAAACGAAAAATATTGTGCTCGTAATCACGCAGATTGACTAGGAATATTTTGGTATAGGCACTGTAATTTTTTTATGTAATTGAAACATAAATACGTAAATTATTTGTTAACTATAAATATGTAAATAGGTAACATATGGCAGAGGAATGACGATAAAGGTTTAATGCAAATGAGTCTTCCAGGGTTAGTGCCCTTCCTTTATATCCTTAAAAAAAAAGTCTTTGATTAAGGGCCCAGGTGCCTTAAATTTCATTAGCAATCCTTAAAATTTTTTAATAAAGAGATAGCATACAAGTAATGGATGAATACTGGTATTTTAATGTTCTTTTGTTTCTGACCCAACAGCAAATAACACTTTGTGCGTACACAGTGCAATTTGTGAATTTCGGGCCAGGTGATTAGATTTTATGTATTAAAACCACTTTATTCCCTGCAATATCTGAACACCAATAAATAAATAAATCAATAAATAAATATGTGTGTATATATATGCCTCAACATACTGAGAGCTAAAGTTTGGTCATGTTTCCCAAGATAACTACAGTACAACCCGGTTATAACATTCCCGTTTTTAACATTTTCCCGCCTATAACACCATAATTTCATGGTCCCGTAATTTCTCCATTTATCACAATGCTTTAATTTCCCGCCTATAACAATATTAAAACTTCTACATTCCCGCCTTTAACGTTCAAATTTACTTTGATAACTGCCACAATTTGCGGTATCCCTTCCTTCAAAGTCATAATTTAGAGCGAAACCATAGCTAGAAAATACAGCACGCATATACAAACATCAGATGTTTACATTTGAGTAGTTCACCATAGACGTGGTACACACGCACTCCACAACTTGCACCGGATCGACTATCAATATGGCGTCCTGTTCGCGCTTGTTAGCCTATGACTTGTTCCTTAATACTTATGATGCACATTTTGTGCACTGATACATGGTCGGAAACTGCTACTATACTCTATGGTGCTGGTTTTTGTTTCAAAGGTTTAACACCTTGAGATGGTTAACTGTTCTATGGATATATTCACGGCTTTTGTTTGTGGTTAACCTTTACCGTAATTATTATTATTTTTTTACGTATTGTAGTCACGGTCGTATTTAAATACGCCGTATTGAAATTTTATTCAGGTTTTTGTACGGTTATGATGGCCGATAAATATAAGCGAAAATATATTCTGTAGCTGAAAAAATTCAGTTTATTAACCAAGTGGACAGGAACCCCAACAAAACGTGTGTTGTGATTGCAAAAGAGTTGAATATTTCTGTTTCGACTCTGAACTGTATTGTACAAAACATTTTTTTTTCTTTAGCATATTATTAGGTATTATCTATAAATAAAATTAACCAATTTTCCACTCTATTGCTGTACTTAGTGTAATACTCCTGTATTTTGTGTTGTTTTACCTATACTTTTTAATTTAATCAATCCACGTGTAATTTTTACAAAGTGAAGATGATTTCCTGCTTATAACATTTTTTTATGTTGGTCCCTTGGAGAATGTTATAACAGGGTTGTACTGTATATGTTTTATGAAAATGTGGTTTTGGTTTTGCCTAGCTTTTTTTTGATGAATGAAGGGAAATTTTCTGGGGGGAAAAAAAAGGGGGGGGGGAATTTGTTTTATATTTCTCTATGAATTTTGTGTAAGCTTTGATGCAAAGAAGAAAACTGTTAAGGTAAATTTGATGCCAAAATTGTACCTTCGCCCAAATTGTTTGAAGCCCAATGCTGGAGGAATTTTGAAGCAACAATCGTTTTGAGAAACTAAAGGAAACTCATCTAAAAGAAATGTATGTAGAAATGAATGATTCTGAGGTATAAAAATTTTGTATTTTAATTAACAATGCATAGCTTATTCAAAGTTTATAAATACCTTCTTATAGAAATACATGTTCTGTATTTTAATGGGATGTGTAAAGTATTAGAATGAAATCTTTAGTTGTACATTAATCTTCGGTAAAATATCTTCAATCATTTAAATTTTATATATGAAAGGTGACAACTGATTTATATTAATAAAAAAAAAACAATGTTTTAAAAAACACACTTGTTATCACTCTACAATCAAAGTAAGGAACACATTTCAACAATTCACTTCACATTTAAAACTAAACAAATAACTGAAATATTGTTGATGTATAAATAACAATGTTTACAATAAAATCATCTTCATAATAAATAACAATGAAGAAAATGTAACCAGCCAGTTGTTTTTTGCTTTGAGTTTTTTGTACGAGAAGATTTTTTTTTGGAATACGTTTCATTTTAAAAAAGTATTTTTCTAAAATTGAATATCACATGTTTCACTTTCGTGAGTCATTCTCTTCGTCTTCGGTATCAGTGTTGGCGCCAAGCGCAGAGTCCACGGAAGACCCTGAAGTGCTGTTTATCAGCGGCACTTCTAGTTTGTTGCTGAGGGGTGTGGTCAGCGTCTGAGGAGCTGGTATGTTGCCCGCATTCGAGTCTTCAATTGCTTTGCGCAGCTGCAACAACATCAACAATACTTAACACACAAAAAGTTGAAATTATACCTTGGAGGAAGTAATTTGGTTCTGGCACATTTTTTTATCTAGTCCCTAAGTTACTTGTTGAGAAATCATGGGCAAGTTACAATGAAGAATTTTTGTTGTCATAGAAAACCAAGACTGACAAATAAAATATATAAATAAGTACAGAATACAGAACCGAGAAAGTAAGCCAAGATTTTCTTTAAACAAAAAAAAAGGGGGGGGGGGGGGGGGGTTGTCTGTAAGTCGGTTTACGGACGATAATTTTACGTGATAACGTCATAAGAAAACATTGATGAAAAATTGCATATTTTTTAATTTTCAAATATTATTTACATTTTTTGCAAATTTAATTCAAATAATTTGTTTAAATATAATCACGAACAATTAGTTAAAAAGCCCGTCTTAACCTGTTTGATATTATAGAAGATTTTCTCGCACGGTGGTTGGCCGGTTCTTGCACGCTCGGCTCAGGCGGAACGTGACAATTTTTTGTGCGTGCAGCCGGCATTCATAGATTTATAAGACGTTATCAAGTCAAAAAAAAATTATTTTGAAGAAGGAATCAAGCAAGTAAAACAAAAAACAAAAAACCCCACAAAAATAGCTGGACACACAACAAAGAAGAAAAAAAGAGGGGAAATCAACCAAGAGCAAGCAAACAGATATTTACGATGCAAATATTATCTCCCAAGCAAACAAATTGGTGAAAAACTAGATATGCACACAAATAAGAAGAACAAAATAAAAGTAACTCAGACAAACCAGGAGGCTTACTGTGGCGGAACATTTCAAGGTTTCGAGAACTTCGATGTGATCCTGTCACGGGGCACAGTTTTTAGTGTTTGACTTTGCAGACTCTGGACTGCAGAGTTAAACTGAATTTTACTCTCGTGTCCCACGATTCCTCTGTGTATGGTGTATTCAAATTCTTCTGCTAGCACAATACAGCTGCCATTCTTAAAGTCAGCAGCAACTAAACAGCACGTATGTGGCTTCGTTATAGCCTGTGAGGCATGACATGACACAGAAAAAGATGTGACAAAAACGATCAAAGACTAAAATAACGAAACAATAGTTTTTACATATTCCTTTTGTTATGTAAATTGTACCGAACTGTGTTGTCTGACAAGATATGAAACACCAATTTATTTTTTATGGGTTTTAATTTTGTGTTTTTTGTGTTAATCTAATTGCATAGATTATGTGTGTAGAGAGAGAGAGAATGTGCATCAATTTGTTGGCAGATCTATGTAGATATGTGTAGATTTTGTATAGATGTGCGTCGATGTTTGTCGATTTGGGGCGAATATGTTCTTTGATGTGTGTAGATTTGTGTGTATATGTGTGTCGTAACGTTGGTATCCTAAGTACACAAGAAAATCTATCAAAACAGTTTTAAGGAAAGGTGAACATATGCTGCATGCTGAGAATGTTAATAATATTGTGTTCGCAGATACTTGGCGCATATTCATATATTTGGCATTTTCGCTACTCTGTCATATAGTGTGTCAGTGAAAGCTTGAAGCATACCAAGTATCGTAAGGTAAGCTGAGATGTTTGGAGGCTCTTGACCTTATAGTGGGTAAATGTGTACACAGTAAGTCCCTTTGTATTCCTTGTGGTTCATAGGCTTTTGTACCAAAAAGAAACTGTAATTTTTCCCACATTTGGCATAAGGCACACTGAGTATGGCTTTATGACAGGCATACAGCGTACTGGACATTGTTCTATAGTAGGCATAAAGCACATCAATTACCGTCCAAATAAGTCATATTAGTTTGCTCAGTCAAGCAGTTGTCTTGTATGGTGTTCTAGGTTTGTGAATACAAGATAGCGACCATGACTTCAAATGTTAAGTCAAAGTCATTTAATATGACTTCCCCAGGGTCAAAGAAATCTAAAATGGTGGCCATGATGTCATCCAAGGTGGCGTAACTCCATCATAGCACCACAGTCTGAAGCCTATGCTAGGAAATTCATCATACTACGAAACAATATTAGAGTAAAAAATTTTAATACAATTGTTTAATTAATGTTATTATACGTAGCATTATAAATATTGTGGCCTTAATATACAAAAAATATACTCTAAATGTAGACTTGGTCAGACCAAACCATTTAGTTTTGAAATGTGCTTTAATTCTCAAATATTCTCAAATGAAGACTGACCCGGATACAGACAATAGGAAACATTTGTATTAATGAGTTTGGTTATTTGATGTAAAAAGAATATCTTCTTGTAAATGATGTGTATCAATAAAATGCTGGCTACTTTAATAACAAATTCTTAACTACATTTGGTTTTTTATCTTTAATTACCAAATTGACATTTAATGCTGAGCCTTTCATTTTAAAAATGTCATTAATATTTTAGCCAACAGAGCTTAAAATAAAAGAAAACCATAAAACAACTAACATGGCCTGAATTGGCAAGAGTGAATTATTTAAACATAGTTTATTAGATGATAAAAAATACAAATGATCTGGGACAAAAATGTTCTAGTATTTTTAGTTAATTGGCATAATAGGAATGGAAAAACTGTACATAAGCCTTTTGCAAAGGTATCCATCAAAAATCTGGTAACATTGTCCGTTTTGTAAACGTGAATAGAGAAAACTTCTACAAAACATATAATATTTTAATGTCCGTGCATTTAAATGCAGGCTGAGTGCTAGTTACAAGTTTCCACTCCTAAAAATTACTATGGATTAGAATGTAGCAACATAAAAATGCAAGAATATTCTATTCAATTACATGAAATAGGTACTTACTTGTGGTGTATTTTTAAAGTGACATTTTCAACATTATTCCTTTTACAGTGCAAATTTTCAAATATATTACATACTCTTAACTAATTTAATAAAACATTTACCTCTTTCAAGCCAACAACTCCAACCAGTCGGCCAATTGCAGTCACGTAGGCATGGTTAACGCCCACCATAGAAAAGAGGGAGTGAACTTTTAGCAGAGAAGTCCTTTCTACAAGTTGGAACGGGGCAGGATCGATGTGGCACTTATCAAAGTCTACCTCTTTCACCAATTCTTCTTCTTCCCATTTCTTCTGGTCTTCTGGGGACATGTCGATCACACGTTCCCTAGGCTGGACAGAAGTAGGCATTTTTCTTTATCAATGATCACAAATTATATTTGCAAAATGTGAATTTCACGAGTTACAACTACATGCAACCAAAATATGCATTTATGGCAATTTTATGGTCTGCACAGTGTGTCATGGAAAAACCCCAAGAAGAGACAACAAATATTAATACACAAACGCACGCAGAACAAGCCAAAAACAAATCAAGTCAAATGATCAGTGCATAGAAAACAGACAGCATTCCGTGGACTTAATTATGTAGCCAGAAAAATATTACAGCACATGCAAGCAGAGTGGGCTAGCGACAAAACCGTCGTCGTAGGAAGCCTACTGAGTTAGTCGGTACTGTCGACATTGTGTTGTCAAGAGTATACGTTTAGTATCTTCGTGATGTGTGTCTGTTTGTCCCTGAGTTACAAAGTTGTTGTTATGTGTATGTGCTGTCTCATCATCAGTCCGCTGTGTTCGTCTGTTCTGTAATATAGTGTTGACTAAATTATTTTAACAGAATCATCTTTCCTGTCTAGGCGTGTAACATTTGACACTAGTTGTTTTTAGTCTTGTTCTCCGTGCGTTTATGTATTTATCTTTATTCTCCAAAATTTGGGGTTTTCAATGACATAGTGCAAAACAGCACTTGTGTGTGTCAATCAAACGGTTTTAAATTAATATTCCCCACTGCAAGATTCATTAAAAAAAAAAACATACTAAATTGTAATTCACACGAAATCATGTCGTGTAGCAGTCAGTACACTGAAAGTTATTTGATTAAAATATCTGAGAAACGAATGTTAATCAAATGACTTCTAGGTAAAATGACTTTCAGTCTAGTGCCTGACAATCAACTGTCTGTGGCCAGAGTTGAGAATTTTTCCCAGCGATATAATATCTCAGGTTTACGGTACAATTTCTCCTGGCCAAATGACTGCTTGGGAAACAATTTTGTTGTTGTTGTTGTGAACTGAGGTGTTTGGAAGTGAATTCGAGAAACAATCGATTTTGTCTTCCTTGTTCATTTTTGTCGCACACAGATGTAGCTTATGAAGCTTACAGGAAGGAAATTATTAGTTCTGAAAACACATGTCTTGCAAATAATTCCTTGAAAATATTTTATCATTCAAATTTATTATGAGGTCAGAGGAAATGTTCATTAAAATAATTCATTTCAGTAAGTTTTAAAAAGTTAACAACTGTTTGACTAGCTGAATGTGGATGTGAATAAATAATATGCTGTTTTCAGTTGTATAAAATTTCTGGATTAATTAGTACGCGAACAAGAAACATTTCAAAATCACACATTTTTTTAAAACATTTTTTTCAGTAATACTTACCTTGCGCAACATTTTGACTGTAAGATAGTTATCTTTTGTAAGTGTTTTCTTAAAAAATATCCCATATTTCACTTATATTCATAAGAGATGTGCTTGTTTGAGATAGGGTCCAAACTATGGCTGTAAACTAATGGCATGCTCTGAGTCAGAACTAATTGTAATACATCCAGAGGTTTCCTTGCATGAGCACGTTGGATTGGTTGCGGAAGTCCTGATCCATGGTTTATACAATCACTCGATATAGTTTTCCATGGCTTCTGTGCGAGGCCGTATGAAATTTGTTGTATTCATCACCAATTGACTCTCTTGTTGATATTGTACAGTGTAAACAGACCGCTGCAAACGGCGTAAGAGCGATAGCTGCTACGTGCATCTACTAATTTCACCGCGGAATTGACGTCAGTGGTTGAGCTTCCCAACAATTATTGTGGATTGTGAGATAATAACATAGAGAAATAAAGGTTTGTTAATAAGTGTCATTAGTTTCTTGGCAAGTGACTGTGGAAAAAAAAATTGCTTGTGCAATTATAATATGCATAATAATACCACAGGATATTGTACAGTGATGCTTATAAAACATAATAACATTTAAAGTTTATGAATAGCTAAACTAAATAAAAGTGCCATCAGGTTGTATTTTGTTAAAAAATTTCATTCTGTAATAGAACGGTTTATTGTTTTGTAAAAAAAAAATTAGACTAGATGGAAGAAAACTGTTTTTACGACGAAACCGTCCGATTTTACGATACACAAATGACACTGGCTTCAATAATAATACAGTTATTAAAAGGTTCTACTACTTACACTAATATTCCTAAATGAAAGGTTATAAATGTATTTCTTCTTCAATAAATTATACAATGAAAATGTGCTTGTGAAAATTGTGGATGGAAAATAACCATTTCATTAAATGTGCTAAAGTGAGTCACAATGCCACGACGAACATGACACGACACGACGGGCCCAACGCGCTCAGCAGCCAATGAAATGAAAGGTCGCCGTGACATCACCCCAACAAAATACACGCCCCGATGGCCCACAAGGAATGGATTCTATTTATGATTTTGTAGTGTCGTGCTGCCTGACAGAAAGCAAAACAGAAACGGAAACCATACAGAACCAAACTTCAAAAATATTCACCTACTTGGTAAATCTTTATGCTGAAAAATGAAATTTAATTTTACGTGTGTGTAAACTTCAATATTTGTAGCGAGCCTTCATCTGTTTATATAAACGGATATCATCGTGTTTATGGTCAATGTTGTTATTGTAGATTGGAGAAGATTTAATGTAAGAATGGAAGAATTCAGCATAGAACTTGTAATTGATAAAGTTCAGGCTCATGTTATTCTGTATGACATTTGGTTGAAGGACTACAGAAATCAGCCAAAAAAAGAAAAGAAAAAATAGCATGAGCTGATATAAAATGTTCTTTTTATCTTCTACACAGTCTTTAGTGCATTCTATACTGCATTTTATGGAATTATTTGGCTTGAAACGATTTGCCGACAGTCAAATCAGAAATCGTTGTGGTATTGTGAGTTGTGACCCTACTCTATTAAATCTGTCGTGCTGGAGCTTTAGGATGGCTTGCGGGTCTGTCGTGTTGTGTTTGTCGTAACATTGTGACTCCAGCTTTTGATGAAGCTTTACGGTGGGGAAACAGATAAACTGTAAAAATCTGACAAGTCTTACCAGCTGCACTTTCTTGAACAATCGTGGACTCATGGAGATTGATGATTGGTGACTTAGCTTGTCATCGTCCCTTTCAACCATCGCCATCCCAGACTCCGGATCAGGGTTTACGTCCTGCAACGTGGCTGATTTCTTGAAGATTGCTTCAAATGCTAGGCGTATCCTGAAATCCGCAAAAAAAAATAAAACAATATTCATGCAATGCAAACTGCATGTATCACTGGTCAGTGGTGAACGAGGGTTGTCTGAAAAGTTTACGACCTCCACATGAAGATGGCAGCACTCGTCAACGAAAATTGGGGAATGTATTTAGTCATGTTTTGGAACATACTGTCTGAAATTTCAGCCATTTTGGACGAGCAGTTGTTTTTTAACAATTGTTTGCGTGAGTCTCTGCATAAAAGTTGTTTACGAACGCGATGGCCTCCTCATTCGACAAAAATGTATGTCCTCTGACTGCAACTTTTAGCCTAGGGAACAAAAAAAATGTCAATTGGGTTTAGATCTGGTGAGTTAGGAGGGTGGTCAAGCAGTTCAAACCGCAGTTCGTAGATTTTCACCATGGCAACCGCTGAGGTGTGAGCGGGTGCATTGTCCTGGTGAAACAAATTTTTTTTGTTTCTGCAAATGTGACATTATTCTGCAATTTCTGCCTTCAGCTTGTCAAGTAATGATGCGTAGTTATGTTATTTTTTTTCCAAAATAATTTATTAAGACGATTCCATGACTAGCCTAGAAAACAGGATCTCTGTTTTTTCTCCGGCCAAAGGAACAGTCTTAGCATTTTTTGGAGCTGTTTCTCCCTTTGCCGTTTTTGGTGTCGCAGACGTTCGTCACCCGAGCTGGTGTGGCCATGTTTGAACTGAGCTGCCCGAAATCTCCCTGTGGTAAATAATGGCGCAGAGTCGCCGTGCACACCGTCCAACTCGTCTTCAATTAGCGGAGGCGTACTGCCTTTCAAAAACAAATATTTAATGACACTTCGATACACATTTGTTTTTCATTTTCACAAAAATATGAGCATCGACTCACGAAAACGACGGTTAAAAAACAACTGCTCGTCCAAAATGGCTGAAATTTCAGACAGTATATTCCAAAACATGACTAAACACATTCCCCAATTTTCGTTGACGAGTGCTGCCACCTTCATGTTTAGGTCGGAAACTTTTCAGACAATTCTCTTAGCTATATGAAGTATTTAAAAAAATATTGGAAAAGACCCAAGACTCCATATTTTCTGGTGATGCAAACTTTGATATTAAAAATTCTATTTCTAAACTAAAATATACTGTTTGGAACATAAGTAAAAATAACAAAACAGAAAGAGCATGATCTTAGACTTGGAAGGATCACAGCACATTTATTTTAAGTCTCATACTAATTTAAGAAATTTTAATGCTGTCAAAGTGTAGTACCTAGTAGCTAAACAAGAATACACATTAATGCTAAGAAAAATATACATCGATCAGAGCAGAGTAAAGCCCGAATTAATTTTTTTTAAAGAAGAATATCCAGCTCAACAAACATTTATGTTATAGAATGAACTTAAAATTGTGGTAATGTGTTTGATGGTTAAATTACTTCAAGACTTTATGAACTGTTTTAATACCAAGTTATTGGTATCACAGAATACATTAATTTGAAATTTTTTTTCAAGGATTCAAATTTTATATCACTATAAGGTTCGTGTGACTTTAGTTTCTACATTTGAATTATTCTACAGGAACTTGTGAGATTTCAGTAACTACAACGGCTACAATTCTACCAGAATTTTATGTTTTAGTTTTCAGAATAAGGAGATAGTGTGATTCCTACCGAGGTAAAGAACTGATAACCTAACTGAGGATCAAAATTGGTTATTCGATCAATGATACTTATAAACTGACGAGGGACGATTGATTACTTCAACTACTTCAAAATAAAGACAGTAATTAAAGTGTTAATGTATTTAGTGTTTGTGATGTGTTTGTTATAGATATTTGTCACCATTTTTAATCTGTGCTGACAATTTAAGTTAACTGATATTTTGACACTAGTAGGCCTAATGGCTTCACCAATGAATTTAAATGATTTTGAATATATTAATTGAGTTATACAACTAACTAGCTAACTAGAGGTCCTGTCTAGTAACAGTAACCTTCTGTTACTATAACAGATTTTCGAGTTTCTGAGCTACCTTGTTTTGATGATGCTATTTAATTTTAATGTGTTGAGCCAGGGAGATCTTTCGGATATTCAAGTTGCTTATCGATAATACTAGAATTTATACTTGTCAATAACTTAGCTGAAACTATAATTAATTTTGGATGTATAGATTTTCCCGGAAGTGTTTTGGTGAAATATCAATACACTATTATAGTTGATCTGAGTAAACCATTGACACTTCAAACAGTCTTTATATATGACTTTATTCTGGTATTCTAATAAGATTGCTTGAGATATTTTAATACAAATTTAATAACTAAGTTCAATAGTGATACCACAGCATATTTTAAATTGCTTTAATATGTATAATAAAGTAAAAATAACTATTAAAACATGACTCTTACTTGGAAATTTCCCCTTACCAACAATGGAGCACTAGCACACTCCAGCAGCAAAAATAAGAACAAGAATGGCTGACATCAATAGAAAACCAGTTAAATTTATGGCTTTAATTAAATGATATAAAATAAAAAAGTATGAATATAGTTAAATAATAAATCAGGATGAATTTTTGAATCTGAGTGGAATGATAGAACAGGAGAAAATGAAATCTAAAATGGTAAGATAAAAACTGTGAGTAGGTCAAAAATTAAGGTGTTGGTCATCCAAGACAATGAAATGCAATATCACATCTATGACATCTTAATCAAAGAGGGTCACCAGTTGTACACTCCACTTGAAACAAACATTACTGAAAATGGTGGAAAGATTCCAATAGCCGATTTATTTTCTAGAACTATAAAAACATGAATTTTCTTTTTACAAAATGGAGATTATCATTCTACACCAATGCCCACGCAATCCAAATTATTTAAGCATCCACCACTGCCCACATACTGTGTTTTCTCGCATTATTGTCGCACATTTTATTCTAAAATCAAGTTTTAAAAGTAGGGGTGCGATAATTATGCGGGAAAAAAAAATTTTGTTAGGTAAAGTTATTCATAAAAGCAAAACCTGTTCATGGAAAGTATGTTTATTTAAAAAAAAAACAGGAGGAGTATACAAGAGCACGCCAAACAATTTATATTAATAATACATATAACAAAAACCTTTCTTCAACTTTAAATAGAAAAACAAAAACCGTGACCCAAACGCAAGCCACTTGAATTTGTGAAGTGAACTAATGCGTAACTACCGTCGTAGTATACACTTACCACGAAAGAGTGCGGGCTATCAAATGTAGTTAACTCGACACTCAACAGAGAGCGCGTGTTGCATGAATCGGCGAGATATCGATATTCGACTACGTGTGCGCGCTCTATACGGGAAGCAACTAGTGTTGTGCGAGATCTCGAACTTCGAGAAAAATTTCGAGAAATATTGCATTCTCGAACAGCAAGCGAGAAAAATAATTTCTCGAAAAAAAACGAGAAATTTTTTTTGGTACCGGTAACAACTCAATTTGGTATGGAAACAAAATTTGATATTGATAGTTGTATTTTTATATGTTGAACATTACATACACACTGCCATTATTTTAGTTTAAATGTTTTAAAAATACCAAACGTGCCTGCCTGTTTGGACGAAAAATGATTTGGCGGAACACAAAGCAAACATGATGCAATCATTAAGATATATTATACTAGCCGATAGTCAACCATCCAAAACCTTTATCAATAACCGAAACTGTGAATAAAAACTGTCATATGAAATTCCAATTTATCCTGAAAGAATAACTGCTGTATTTAATTTTTAAATTACGTAAGCGTAATACATAATAAAATACGTTCGAACCTAACCTACAAAATTGGTTTTGTTTACATACACGTTATTACGGTAAAGTTAATAAAAGCATTACCTTTCATTTAGTCATAATATTTTGTTCGGTAATGTTTAATAGCATACTGAAATGTTGATTATTACGGAAAAATACAAAATTTACTTTTTAACGAACAAAAGAGAATGGTGGTCATGCTGCCAGACCGAGTCTGCTTCGCTGTTCCGTTTCTTATTTCATAACCAATAAAAGACTGCGCAAGTCATGTGATTATTAAATGAACTGGAATGTAAAGGAATGGATTGAACACGCAGAACAATTCACATCCTTGTATTATGTAAAATTACGTGAATGTGTGTGTTCAAACCCGTTGAAAAGGCAGAATAAATAGTATGTTCATCGCATTTCCTTTTCCACCTTTGTTTCACTCAGTTGTAAGACGTCACGAGTAATGAATCCCGCTAAAGCCTCCCTTGTAACAATTTCTTTGTTTTCATTACAGTACCAGAGTTTCCCGTTTATGCGAGCTACTCTGCGGGTATGAATAAATAATGTGACGCCTGTAAAATGTTATTAGGAATATGAGAATAATTTCCCAATACTGCTTTATCTCTAACTGCGGCGTAACCAAGTGGAAAAAAAAAAGTGTTGCGGGAATATAACAGTTTAACAGAAGTAAACTTTGTTGTCAAATTAAACTTTAATTTTACGGTAAAATGGAAGATGTGGACATATCAGTGTGGCAGTATTACACAAAGTGTGGCGATAAGTCAACGGGAACCACAATTAACATGTTAGCTACTAGACTTTTACCTAAGTGAGTGAATGTTTATTTATAATTTAGTGTAGGCTTACACAACGTGTGGTGCATGTCAGTTGTGCACAGGCAACTAAATTGACATTCTATATGATTAACAACAGTTTTATGTACAGAAAAATATATTTTGAAAGTGATATCTACAGTAAATCTTGATTATTTAAAAATTTCTCATTCTCGTCTCGTTTCTCGCGAGAAAAATATTTTCTTTCTCGAAAATTTCTCGAGGCCTAAATCTCATTCTCGCACAACCCTAGAAGCAACATAACCAAACATGAATTATGCCAATTAGCGCTGGCTACATGTTTATAAGTGGTACACCGCGGCGACGCAGACGGTCAGATAAAGGATGTAACGTTGAAAAACTTCTAAAAAAAAATTTCACACTTCAGACAACTTCGTATTTCCGTTAATTAAATAAGTAAGTGGTAATGTCCAAATAAATATTAGGTTTCTACTTTAAAATACATCTTTTATACGGAAAAGATACCTACACAAAGCGCTCGGGATATAATAGCGGGACCAAAAACAACATGCAACGTTTACGCGAGAAGTTTTTTTATCCCAATTTTGAGGGCCTAAAATATAGGTGCGACGATTATGAGATAAAAAAGGGTACTAAAACTTAGATTTAATCAGAACTCAGATGAATTAGTTGCGAGACAAATACCTGCTCTCTGCCCCTGTGACAGTGGTGTACGGTGTCACACTGGGAGTCGAAGCTGGACTAAATCCTCGGAGCGTGAACGAGTTTGTCTTCTTCAGGATGGATTTTTTTGGTTGACTTCCGAATACGGGGTTGTAGTGAGGCTGAAAATATTACACGAAATAATAATTATTGTTGTAGAGGCTAGTTATGTGGTTGGTACCTGTGTATGAGAACTATTTCCTGGTTATGTATGCTATGGAGTTGTTTGGGAGACTCGCAGAAGAGTAAGAATAAACGTGTGAAATCATGTTATTGATCTTCTTCATGTTCATCTAATTAGATAATTAAAACACGCCAAATATTCTACTAAACACACAATGTAATGTTTTACTTGTGAATCCTTAATGTGACTTTACCATTTGAGGTGGCAAAATGGTAACACATTTCATTCACATCATAGATGACCTGGGTTTACGATGTGGTCCAGTCATCACGATTTTGTTCATGGTTTCCCGAAAAAAACTAGTCCATACTGAGATAGTTAGGTATTTACCATATGTGACTGTAGATTTGCTCTCAATTTCAATTTAACTCTAATATATGTTTGGAAGTGTCATCAAACAAAAAAAAAATGTTACAGTAAAATAATATTATTAGAGGATAACATTTCAAAAACATTTACACTGTGTTGTTACCTTTGTGATGAAAAAAAATGTGACATTTATGCTAAATTACATATTTGTGCTTCCAGAAGAACATTGTGTTAAGCTTCTTGTCACTTAGTAGATTTAAAAGAGAATTTAAGGGGGTGGGAACGGAGAATGGTGATTTAAAAGAGAATTTAAGGGGGTGGGAACGGAGAATGGTGATTTAAAAGAGAATTTAAGGGGGTGGGAACGGAGAATGGTATTTAAAATCAGTTAAAACACATAACAGTAATAAAATATTAATTTCAAATAACACTGAGTACCTAAATTACCTCCAAATCAGGTAGATAATGACTACTGAGTCTGAATACCTACAAATATTATTCCTCTGAAAAATAGAAAAATTATATATTATTAGTTTATATTAAATTCCTTGTTGTGGAGGAAATTAAAGGATAATTTAAGAAGTATACATTGGTTTCTCCAAGCCTGGAGATGGGCTGTGAAGCCTAGATAGTCATGTCATGGCCGCCATCTTGATGACCTTGACAATTGAACTTGTCCACTGAAACTTAACCTTGACTCTGGCCACCTCTAATATTCTAGAAAATCCTGACATCATGCATTCCAGAAAATTTCGCCATTTTGAATTCATCTGCTGGAGGCTGCCATCTTAGTTTCTGGCGTATGTTTCTAGAGTGTGCTAGTGTCACTCTGTGTCATGCACGTTAGGTCATTGTTCCATTATCTACCATTGTTGTTATGAACCTTATAGGCACATTGTGTTTAAAATTTTTTGTATAAAATTTCAGAAGTGAGGTGATTCAAACCATGATAGATCGGACCTTTAGTATGGAAATGTAACCCCCTTTACCACGTAGCTATCTGTGCAAACACTAGAGTAAGGATTAAATAAGTTATGTAAAACAATAACACATATGCAGACATGCATTTTTTTAAGATGGAGGATGATCAGCAGCATTTGTTGGAGGCTGTCATCTTTTAATTTAAATGCTTACTAATAGGAGAGCTAGTGTCCCATGTTCCTTCATTTGTTACCCGCTAAAGCAGACTAAATGGCTTAGTTTTTTTAGACATGTTGAAAGTAAATTAAACTGTAAGCCTAGTGCAGTTCTTGATTAAAGCTGCAAGATTCATGGCAAATGCAATTTTCTATGGTTTTGCAACTTTCTTTGCAATTTAACCCGACTGTAAATATAAATTTTAACTGAACCCATTTTTTTTATAGTGCACGAGCTGTAGTGTTTTGGCAGTTTGTTTGGACTTATAAATTTTTCAGTTACATATTTTCAAAAAATGAGCTGAAATGTAAATTTCAGAGTTAAAATTTAATTTGAACTAGAGACTTGGGCGAAAGCGAGTAGGTAAGTGGGCTGGAGACCATGCGGGGATTCTGACCATGTTTAAATGATCTATGCCGCAAGATTTTGGGTGTGGCTGCGAACGTTTACCACCCGAAAAATGGTATGAAACATTTAGTTTAACAACTTTTGAAACATTTAAAATTGCAATAAAATCTTCACTGTGTTTAATGGTGTAATAAAGTCACCTTTTTGACTCGTGAGTTTCAATGAATCGGACATAAACTTTACGTCAACTTCTACCAGCAAGATGTCAGGTAGAAACAGTTATTCCTTATAAAACCATTAAATTGTTAAAATATCTTTTAAAGAGAAATTAATATTTTATTTATTTTAAATTGTGTTAATTTGTTAGCAAATTAAGTTTATATGACTATACACATGGTGCGCAACTGGCTTTATTTAAATCGTTACGTTTGCCAGCTGTTAACTAGTAGCTAATTTTCTTTTGGCTACTATGTTTCATAATATTGTTTGTAATATTGGTATTATTTTAGTAAAATGTTACTGTAATTAAAATTTTGATGGGAGTAAGGAATGAGTGTATTTTTTCAGATACATAAAGTGGCACTTTAGGAGAACTTTATAAGTACTAACTGAAACCTAGCTGTGTTTATATGTTTCAAATTTTTGATGACTTTCAATTTTTTAGGAGAATTTTAATATTTTTTGTGATGCTTCTATGAACAGATTTACAAAATTTAGCATAAATTTACAGTTTGAAAATTTTTACACTGAAACAATTAATTTAAGGTTTTTTTTTATTAATTTATTTTTGATTTAATAACCGTATCCCTCTAGCCCGATATTGTGTAACTTTTTTTTATGTCTGCTCTTTATTTAAGTTGGTTGAAGATTCTTTAAAGAAACTAGCATTTTTTTGCTGTGAAATAAAATAGAAAATGTAAGATTCTCAACATTTTTGAAGTGCCTATCTGAAAGTAGTGAATTTGCTACAGGACGGGTACCCGGTGAGTGGTATCTACCAGAGGAACGGAGGCATCATAACAGAAAGTTGACAAAAAGGTAACAGAGCCATTGCTTAACAATTTAAATATTCCTACTTATAATTCAAATACTGTCACTAGGGCAGAAATACAAAATGATAGGCTTAAATGTTATCAATGATATTTCAAGAAAAATAAGTTGGAACACTATAATAGATAAATTTTGTCCAGAGATTAGCTTGGAAAAAATTACAACCAAATCATTATTTTTTTAAATTTATGAACAGGAAAAGTACTAAATTAGACACTTCTCAAGAGTTAAAAAACATATAGCTGGCCTTGGAATTCTTAAGTTCAGCATACTCATTAATTTCCCAGAAATAAAAAAAAATTCTGAATATCTCTGGCAATAAATTCATACAAGTTACAAAATCAAAAGGACATCCCGTTTTTCTAACAGCTCTTACACTTTCTTCACACCAACATCTGGGAACAATGACAACACTGTTTTTCCGTAGCCTGGAGGTAATTTTTCGTCTGCTACTCTGGCCGTCTGCGAGAGAAGTCGTTACCTTATTTGATTGGGCCACTCAGGACGTGTTTGTTTCCGCGCTGAGTTACTGTGATTGGTGTTTGTAACAATTGACATGAACCTGGAAGAAACTCACCCAGTCACAAAACAAAGATGAAGTTACAGTGTTTAACTTTCAGGTAGTCTGGGAATCTTTTTGCGAAATGTGCATAATTACCCCTAAGTATAACTTATTAAGTCAGTGGTAAACTTATTTTTTTAATGAAATTAACTTTACTTTGAATTAAATATGTGCTTATTTTTATAGAATAAAAAATGCATTCATAAAATTTTAATGAAAATATTATTGATACGCAAAACATTATTTTACCACCGTCTTTGATGTCTTGTGGTTTGAGGGTTTGTGTTTGTATATTTTTGCTGTAGTTGAAAAATAAAAATTAACTATGTGAACTTAGCCTATACTCTCTTCTTTCTGCTGCCTAGTATTCTGATACTGTTAGTTTTTCTACCAAATTACAATTTGCTAACCAACCTGAGTACTATTGAACACAATGTCGTTGGGCGAGAGCAGGTTAGAAGCAGAACGCTGCTCAAGTTTTAAGATGTCTGGTGCTGGTATAACTTCGAATCTCGAAGGTCTCCTCGTAGTACGATAATATTCTTCTTGTAACCTTTTCTCAGTTTCTTCCTTGGCTCTGTAAAAAAAAAAAAAATTATACGTAAACGCGGTGCGGCGGAAAAACGAGAGTCGTAATGCAACCACCAGAGGGCACAGAGGACTGTCCCGGATCTGCAGGTAGACTAAAGGAAAGTTTGGTGTCCTCTTTAAGTCCTCCAGAATAACCAATTAGTCAGTGGAGACGAGGTTCCGAGGGGGTGATGGCGGTTGGTCGTCGGAGCAGAAACAGAGTCCGGCTAGTTTTGGTAACAAAGCTCGTTTTTGTTACATATCAATGAGAGAACTGTCGTTCGCACCGTGCCAAGAAACTGTCCGATGGGGATCGGCGAGTCATGGTGACATCGCAAGCCAGAAATAGCCGCCAAGTTACCTCAAGATTAGGCACCTGAAATGCATCTGTTTAAATGTCAGCTCCAACCCTACACATCAGAGACTCCAGAAATTTTAGAAACAATTTCAGAGGAAGAATTATTAATTTTTGTATAAAACAATGCACATCTAATTCACATTCTGTTGTAATTGTGGAAATAAATACAAATATGGTAATCTATAATGGAGAGGTTTTCTTTGTATTATAGCACTAAATTTAAAACCTAAGTTCAACTTCAATTTTGTGTTAATAATCGCATACTGCTATGTATTTTTTGTTTAATTCTGAGACAGCATCCTCATCTGTTAAATATGCTAGGGTGAAGTACATTAGATTGCTAGGGCTTAAAAAAACTATAATTGACGTATATTCGACCAAGGGTGTCAGTCACTGTTATGCTGATGTTCTGAAGTCAACTGGCGTTAAAAATACTTATAAAAACTTATTTAAACATAAACTTGTGAACTATGTTCAGAAAGGTTTTGAGGTTAAGTTTTTACTGGATGGGAAGAAATACTGAAAAAGCTTCAGCACTGGTGATATTTTACCTTTCTTGTGCTTCTTTCTGCCATTGAGCAGCCACTTGCAGTCGCCGGTCCCTTCCTATGTGGCGTTCTATCAGCTTGATTAGTTCTATCCTTTGAATAGAACCCAGCAAGATCATGGAACCTGTAACAATGTTGTAGTCATTAAAACACTTTATCTATCTCAAATATAAATACGCTCATCATAGTGAGCATGATTAATAAACTTGACAAAATGTAATGGGAAAAAAAAATTACATAAATATTTTAAACTTTAATTAATCTTAGCACTGACACAGAATCGAACCAAGGACGGAATAAATAATTAAATAAGTAGGTTTTTTTATGATTCTTGGTATTTTTTCCATAATTTATAGCTTAATAATTACAGATTATCAAGATGGCAGATGTCATGGTAGTAAATTCCAATACACTTTAGCGAGTAAAAAATTAAACAATATGGCAGCAGTGCACTCTAGCAGAAGAAAAAAAATGGCGAATCCAAGATGGCCGCATTGGATTATACTAGTTGGCATAATATCTGCCTTGGTGGCAGTGGTGGGAGGTTAATCTGCTGGTAGCCTCCGTAGAGGAAGGACCCATCTTCATTTTTATTTTGCCCTTACCAGGTTTTAATCGAGAACTCCATGCTTTATTATGAGTACCTTTTTATTAAAATTTTATTAAAATTGTAATTAAATAATTTTTTATTAATTTTTTACTGATTTTTCTCATAATAATTACAGATTTTCAATATTTCGGACATGAAACCATAATTTCAAGATGGCAGAAATTTTTAGAAAACAAAATTGAATTAAAAATATCGGAAATTTGGCAGAATTATAAAATGGCAGAATGTTTCAGCAAACAAAATTAACTGAATTCAAAATGGTGGAAAGTTCTATAAAACAAAATGACTGAATCAAAGATGGCGGAAAGTTCTATAAAACAACATGGCTGAATCCAAGATGGCGATCGGCACCCGGCTCCCGAGCCTCGAGCCATTGCCCCAGGATGAACTATACTTTTCTACTCCTATGTAGCTACTGTCTTCATGGAAACAATTATTATCTATCTCCAAGATGGGCAGGGCCGGAACTAGGAGATTCGTTAGGGGGGGCAAAGCTTAATTTGCCGCCCCCTCCTTACCAACATTATAAAATACCCTTTTTCGTTGGAAGTGGTGGTTGAAATGATACCATTCACTTATACATAATTGAGAACTTTTATTTATCAAGTACACTAATTGGAAAACTAATACAATTACATTTTTTATTATAATGAAGTAGACTGTTATCAAACTATTGTTTATTGTTTGCACAACAGTGAAAATTAATGTCTTACCAATAAGTTTATTAAGTACTAAAATTACATAAGGAACATGTGATTCTGAATTAAATATAATATTGTATTGATAACCATACAAAGAAATTCAATTCAAAATTTAATTTTTCGAGCATGATTAGCTGCAAAAGTGTTAATAATATCATCAAAATTGATCAAATTGTGTTCAAAAGATATAATACTTAGATTTGTTAATCTCTGCTGGCCCATCGTGCATCTCAAATAGCTTTTAATAAGTTTAAGTTTACTAAAACTTCTTTCACCTGACGCAATTTTAACTGGAAGGGTGAGAAACATTCTCAGAGCAGTAGTAATGTTAGGATGTGCCTCCTCCAGTTTATTTTTGTAGATAAGGCTCAACATTGTTGATACTGTAGCATCTTTTAATTCATAGTCTACTGTTAATGCATGGTGCTTAAAACTTTCAATTTCAAATACGAATTCTTCTTCGTTAAGATCAGCACTGTGTTTCCTAATTCTATTGCTTTGACATTTAAATCTTCTACTTCCATTATATGAATTTGAACACCACTTAAAAATTCAAACTTATTGGTTATTGTTTATGTTCTCCAAAGCCTTAAACCTGTTACTCAGTTCCATAATTAATCTGTCAATGACTTCCAACATTACTTGATGTAAGTTTTTTGGACATACGCCATTGCTAAGCACTTTTTCTGTAGAAAAAAACTAAAAACTAAAATAAATAAATAAATAATTAAAAATACCAAAAGACAAAAAGCACAAATTAAGCAAAAAATTGCTGTCGTCAACAGAATATAAACACCACAAAATATTCCGTAACAGGAATATGGTCAACAAACAAAGAAAAACAAAGAAAAATGTACTAAGAGAACGAAAAAAAAACCACAAATGATGACGACACAAAAATATTGAACCCAAAAAAAATTCAGCACAACAGTTGAAACGAGACAATAACACGACAAAACGAAAAGACTAAACAAACACAATAGTTTTTCCAAAACAGAAACAAGCGACGTTTCGGGAACTGCTATCTGCTCCCGTCCTCAGGCAGAGACGCACATGGTACGAAAACACAGATGCGACTGAGTAGGGGCTGGAAAAATGAGGGTATTTATCAGAGAAAGGGCTACATCTTGCTCAGCCAAGTGATCACCCGCGCAACGGGTCCTTGAGATGCCAGCTCTCATCGCAGTGGTTTTACTCACTCCAGACCACGAATTATGGTAATACTTGTTTCTTAGAGTGAAGTAATGCATTTGAAGTACGAATATATTTACAAATTATGCATAATCAAGTTAAATAGAATTTCTTAATTTCTTGGCTAACTTATTGGTTGCGATATGCACACTTTCAAAACTTTTTTTAATGACTAGTTTCATTTTGTTTTAGTGAACCACTTTTCATATTTTGCCGCCCCCTGATATTTGCAGCCCGGGGCACATGCCCCCCATGCCCCCCCTTAGTTCCGGCCCTGAAGATGGGAAAGGAAAATGTTTACCTGTGAAATTGCTGCTTCATATCAGAAGCTTGATTAAGACATCTTACAGTGACACAAAATAAAACAAAATATTATTTAGTTTTCCATCCACAAATCTTAGTGAACCTCATCAACAGGCAGGCAACTAGGTGCACCATCTAGAGCATTGTTCAACACGTTAACAAGATGTCAATTTGGAATAAGCAAAGCTCCTTCTTAGACATGCATCTCCTGGATGAGACAAACAAAAATATGACATCATATTTTTCATTATCATTGCATATATTTCTTTAAAGAAATAATATGTGCGCGTCTATATTTTTGTACTGCAGCTTTAACACATAATTTTGCTAGATCTTTAGATTGTGTGGTTAAATTTTAAATTTTACTTAATCTAAACTCAATCGATGGAAGGGCATGTAAATTTTCTCAAATTGTGTTCTTTTATTAATAAAATTATCCTTCCCTCCTACCAAACCAAATTTGCTAACTTTTAAAGATAACCAAATTTTCTGCAGTGCATCAACATATACTTATTTTGTTAGTTTCAGTTTTAAGCAGCTATTTATATATTTTGTTCTTATTTCAAACTTTTATTTAGGTAGGAAACACACAACATCGTCTGATTGTTTTATTTGTTGGTAGCCTTTTGTTTAAAACACTTATGTTTTTACCACTCGATTAAAGAAAATACATACAGGACGAGCAACGATTTTGATGAAAAGCAAACATTGACAAAATGTAAAGAAGCAACGTTCAGCATAAAAAAGTGTGACACGATTGTCATGCATTGCTGAAGAACATGCTGGAGACTATGGGAAGCTAGATCTTAAGATGCTCCTTAACATAATAAATAGTTACTTACGAATCTTGATGTTAAGTTATAAAATGATAAAGTGGTTCATAAATGATTGAGCACTTACAGATCAACCCTAAACCAGATTACTGATAAAAATTGTGTACTAGAATATTTTAACACACTACTTGGGATAAACAATAAGAAGCTAGAAGCATACTGAGTAAAGTTATTTCTATGATTTGACTTCACAAGAACTGCCACTGTTAAGATTGTTACAATTTAATTTAGTTTTTTAAAAATTAATAATACATTCACTAGGAGAAAAATAACATATCGATGCTTACAGCAATTCCCCAAGTTCACGTATCCATGCATAAACGTCACTATACACACTGTAATATAAATTTGTACGTTTATTAATTGTTACACAATGGTAGGAAAGATAAAATTAAGAAATTGAAAAAGTGAATGGTTAATTATTATATTGTATGCATATAACTAAAGGTAAATTGGCATAGCCATTAAAGTTACCATCTACTAACTGTGAAATAAAAAAGTTATAATTTTTACCTGGACTGTCCACCAATGGAAAACCTCGTAAATTGCGGTTTTCCTTAAGCACATCTCTCAGTTGGCCATACGTCATTCCATGCCAAATGAACTTGATATCTCGCAGCATAAAGTCTTCTACGTATACGTTATAGATACCTGAAAATAATATTGTCAAACATATAGCTCCATCCTTCTGACACTCCCGTCTCTAAAATATAAAATCAATAAAACATTTCAGTTTGGTTCACATTTGTCGCATATTCTTACAACTCATTCATTTATCCGTTGTCCAAAGGAGCATGAACGCTGCTGTATAGGACTTTGAAATACATACATAAATATAAAAATATAAGGTAAATTTACATATACACATTTTAAGCTAAATGTTATGGTAAAATAAATTTTAAATACCTTATTATTTAAATGTCATGCTATAAATTTACACAGCTTATATATTTTGTATAGCCTATATAGAAATGGTATTTATTATTACAAAAATTAAAATATTTTATAATCAATTAAAATTACTTTAAAAATCAAACCAAGATATCTTTAGCGTAAATATGTAGTGTGATAATTTGAATGAGACAGTATGATTTAAAGTAATATTCTTTGGTAATTTATGAAATAATAAAAAACAAACTATTTGTTTAGTTAGGTTTCTTACATGTAAAACTGTCAGAAAAACTGAACATTGGACTACATCCAATAATAACGAGGTGTTGAAACGTTTTGGGCACAAACTCTGCTACAAACAGCTACATAGGTTTGAAACTTTGAAATTGTGATGCTAAAATGTTCCAAATTTCGAATAATGTAGGTATCTAGATAACTCATGTTTTATTTTCAAAAGAAATTTAATTTATTTCGTCAAACGGTAAACAAATTTCCAACATTAGTTAAAAGTTAATTATCTCTTAAAATTTTCAGTAAGACCTAAGGCAGCATATATTTAATGTTAAATAATGAACATTCCCCTTGACTTGACATTACAGCATGATCTCTATTTTGTGTTTCTGGATGAGGTAGATGAAACATTAAGACAATAAAATGTAATTATTTACCAGATGGCCGAAAGATTAAAATTATATTTCAACTTGTGTTCATTTGACTTGGGAACATATTTGTAGCTGATGGATCTTTTTATTTGGGTTCTTATCGCAAATATTTCATCACCAACTCCAACTCGAACTCTCACATCCTTTTTTTCACCAAAAGGTGATTATTTACGATTTCTAATAAAGCGTGATTACTATAAAAGTTATGGATACATTTGAAAAATTATAATTATAAAATGTAGCCTAGTTATATATTAAAACATAAACAGGGTTTCCAAGTTCACGAGAAACAATGCTTTTCAGTTTAGAATGTTTGTTTGCTGGAGCAGATATAAATGTGTAGCTAATCATTAAAAAAAAATCAAACTAACAATGTGAAAACAGTATCAGAAAGGAAGATAAGCTTTGCGACGTAATGAGCGCTAAGTCAATCGTAGAAAATATGACGACAGTACTTGCCTGAGCTTGAAGGTAAGAGGTCGGGCAAGTATGGCAACTTCTTGATGAGTATGATACTGTCGTAAATTGATGGCTGTAGAAGAGCTGCCACAGCATTGGATATCAGAACTGCGATCTGAACACAAACAGCATGACAAAAAAATACTATAAATTAGGCACGTCAAATAAAGTTGCAGTGCAAATGAATGTTCCTTTCCACAAACACACTGTAATGTGCCCGTTTCCATAATTTTATTTTATTTTTTATTATTGTATAAGATATAAATTGATTCATACTACATTTTCAGTTAGATGTAAAAAGTTAAATGTAACAATTTGAACCATGCAGTGCGGGGCGTAAAGAACTCCGTTGTCACGGGGTTTCCTATTGGCCTGGGGGCGGTGGCTGACCCCGCCTAACGGTCCCAAGGGTTGACTGACCCGGTCTCTTTCTTCGGTTCCGGCCAATAGGGAATCAGCATCCAAGGCCAACTCTCTGTTAACTTTTGAAAGTATTTCTTTAATAAATTGAAAATTGTAAAATCTCAACCAGCTAAGATTATGTTAAAGGACACCAATGTAAAGTATGCAAAAATTCAATAAGATCCTAATAAATAGAGTCCCGTAAAAATGGTTTTATTTTTCCTTAAATTTCGTTTTGAAAAAATCAAATTCCGGTTTTATTTCGCTGTTTTGGTTTTTCATGTTTACTTTAACTTTTGAGAATGGTTTTATGACCTACAAGTTTTGCTTGGCTAAATAATAGTGGCACGGCGTATACTCGTATACTGCACTCTAAAGTCAACACTATTGGCAAATAAAAATTGTAGGCTTGAAACAGCTCGGCACGGCCCGGTGCCGCCTAGCGCGCTGCCTCGGCACGGCCCGGTGTCGCCTAGCGCGCTGCCTCGGCACGGCCCGGTGTCGCCTAGCGCGCTGCCTCGGCACGGCATGTCTCAACTTAGTATTCTTTTAATATTTCTTGCTGCTGTTCTTTGTCCCGTTGACGCCGTATTCACTTGCTCTGCGGTCGTATTGCATTTGCTGAGAAGTGTAGTTACGGCAGTTAAAGGTCACTGATTTTGCTTATCAATCGGCGTAGTGCCATGTGTTCATGTTTACGAGTAGTAGAGGTGTAAAAGTAACGAAAAAAAGTGTACCCGTATGTATTCGTTACTATAACAATTAGTACTCGTTACTATCGTGTCGCTACGTTACTCGTTACTTCTGATACCGCATAACATGCAATGTTATGTTGCAGCAACGAATCGAGTCGTAATGCGTACGCGTACAGTATGACGTCACGTAAATAATAATAAATAGAATATAAACAATTAACAATATTTGATAATTAACAGTTTTTGTTAACCAAGAAACAATTAAATCTCATTAGAGCGGTTTTATTATATTATCTCTTTTAAGATAAAAACAACAAAAAACGTGAAAATACGCGATAATAAATAACAAAAACATACATATTTCTAATTTGTAAAAAATACTTTCTTATAAACAGTAAAAAACTTGGACGACAAATTTCCATATTATACTTAATAAACAAACATCGTTCTCTGTAACGTAAATTCATCGAATATGCGCGCGCATGCGTAAAACATACGAAAAATGCGAGTAACGAAATCCAGCCGTGTGTAACGTTTCGTTACTCGATACTAGATGGCGCACCCGTTACTCAGTCAGTACCGAATACATACGGTTTGCTACACCTACAGCTCTAAGGCCTGTTCCACAATGACACGGAAACGGAACAGACGGAAACGGAGACGAAAACGGAGTATTGTTCCGTTCCGTCCGAATTTTTCTCGTTCTACAATACACGGACCCGTAAGAAATCTTAGCCAATAAGAAAGAGCGAGCGTGACGTAACTGAAAACTACGAGTATCAAGTGAGCTACCTGTTAAATCGAAATGTATGGTTGTTAACTTGGTAATGTAGTAAGTCAATTTTTTTTTATTTATTTATTTATTTATTTATTTTTTGCGTTTTGGCGGTGGTAAAGTAGTCCTCCTCCGTCTTCTCATATAGAGCAGGTATATCTTTAACCATGAAAATTAAATGTTCATCAAAATTTGTCATGATGAAACCCACGTGCACAATTCAAATTTCAAAACAAATCTTGTTTTGTTGTTCACGCAAAAAAAAGTAGTCGAAAATACGGAAACCAACATTAGTCAAAACTAATATCTTAATTAACATGAACGCGCAACTGTAGCTTGACAACTGCAGTGAATAAATAACGTGCTCCTATTGGTCTAACGGAGTAACGTAAACGGAAGACTTCAGCACTGCTGAGCAGGTCCGTGCGGGTCCGTCTCCGTTTGCGTGCTATTGTAGAGGCTCTGTTCCGTTAAATCCGTCTTCGTTTCCGTGTTCCGTCTCCGTTTCCGTGTCATTGTGGAACGGGCCTAACGAGTAGGTTGTCAAGCCAGTCAAACGTAGTTGAAAGCATGAGGTTGTTAACTGTTCAACATGAAAGGAAGAATTAAAATTTTATATTTCTCTACAAGATTAATGTGTAAATACAGCGGGTTGAAAATCATGGCAGCTATATTGTGTTGAAAACATCGCCGGTATTTTTTATTAACTTTGTGTTGATGCTCAGGTACATTTTTCTCTTTTTAATTAGTTTATGATTGCAATTACTGCTTTCGTTTCAAATTGTAATGATTACGTGACGGGAATACTGTAAATCATTATTTACTTTCATTACTACAAAGCGGCCATGTTGAAACTTAGAAAAATGGCGATGTGCCGTCAACGTCGTGTTTACTTGTTTTTCGCGATGTCTTGCATGGGTGGTCTATTCATTATTATCAGTTTTATTTCTCGATGCTGTGCGATTTCGGTGTTTTGTCGCGAATTAAGGTAAATTGCGGTGTTATTTCGCGATATCGCGATTCGCGAAATTTCCGTGTCTCTACTAATAAAGCTCTGCCCACTATCACGTAATCTGGCTACAGGGGCGGGGCCTAGGGTAGGCCATGAGCTCTGGTTGGTGGACCGGGAGAGGGCCGGGGGCACAGAAGGCCTCCACGAGAGACAAGGGAGTCTGAATACCGCCTCGAAGGCGAGGAGACGAGTCCGGCCTTCGAAGGGTCACGGCACTGTTTAACATTGGATTCATTTTCTGGGGCCTGAAGCGTACAAGCCAGCCTCAAGGTATTTTATTAGTCTTTCTAGGAAACTAATTAGCCAAATTACGTGATCGGCCATTTAAATCACTATAAGTATTTTATTCAACTAAACCCCACAACCATCCTCGTGTTCACCCAGTAGCAGCCGGAGCAAACGACAACAGGCGGAGTTCGTCGATAAGGGCGGGTTACAACACCATTTACTCATCTAATATATAAAATTTTTTATGACTTAGATTAACTGAAATTTGTGAATCCTACAAAACATGTGAATATGGTTACTTCGTGTTGGCGACTTGGCTGCGAGTCACGCCTACGTCTGCGTGAACTTCTGTGGGTTCCCGGTAGCCATGATTGCTCGTGTGGCGAGGGTCATGGGTTCATCCCCACTCCTCCCGCCTGCACCAGCTCAATTAACAAGCGCCTGTGCACAATATACAGGCTGTCCACAAGAATGTCCCAATTTTAATGGTTATTATAACAGTTTAATACAGACTATTTACAACAAATAATACATCAATTTGAAGGTAATCTAACCTATTTTTTTCTTACAAATGTTCAATATGTCAGCACTTGTAGTTATACGGCACACATCCAACCTAAAGTCCAATTCTTCCCACACTTTGGTTAACACGTCTGGAGTAATGGAAGCAATAGCCTCTTCAATTCTGTGTCTCAACTCTGGCAAATAATTAGGTAGCGGCGGAACGTAGACACGAAGACGTTATGTCAAGTGAACGTGGAGGCCGGCGAAAAAGAGCTGTCGTCTCGACCATTACAACCAGTCCAACGGTCAGGGACTTCGACGTCCAACCACTCTCGTACAAAGAGATTCCAACAGGGAGGGGATTCATCCTGTTGCCAAATAAAGTTTATAGGTTCATCCTCTAGTAATTAGGAAAATAGCCATTGTTTCAACATATCCAGATAAGCCACCCTTGTTACTGTAGCTTCAGCGAAACAAAATGGTCCATACACTTGAAGTCGGGTCACAGTGCAGAAAACGTTTAATTTTGGGGAATCGCTTTGGTGCTCTATAAGTTCATGAGGATAATATGACCTCCAGATACACACGTTGAACTGAAATTACAGATTCACTCTTAGCAAATTGCAGAACACAAAACGCTTTACGCCCAGGAGTCGCCATTTTGCGCAGGTGGCGCTGCGAGCGAGAGAACAAAGCAGTACTAGCCATGCGCTTATCTAAAACGGTTTATTAAAATTCATAACTGAAACATTATTTTATGGACATACTGTACAATCGCGAGACATAAACCAAACCCTTTACGTGAAATGCACTACTGCGTGTTGAAATGTTAATTTTTTTTATAAATTTATAACTCTTTTCACACAACAATATCCAGAACCTATGTTGGATGATAACTTGATAACTATCAGATTTTCTGATGCCACACAGAATTTTTCCAATATTCAACTCTGTAGGATCTTGTGAAATATAAAAATGTTCCTTGCAACATAAAATTACATGAAAACCCAGCTGCATGGATTTTATATATATTTATAAATGGTAAAACTCACCATAATAGGAATTATGTGGGTTATCTGACCGGTCATCTCAAACACTATGACAGAAACAGAAATTGTGTGTGTGACTGCTCCAGAAAAAGCACACGCACCCACAGTCGCATATCCTCCTAGAAAAATAAGAAAATAAAACACACATACATTAATTTAATAAAGGGTCTTAGATTTGGTATTATTATTAAGCCTAACATAAGTTTTTGGTTTTCTATGATGTTTAAGAGATAGGCTTTACATTGGCAAATTTCAAGCTTAAATATGAAAAAAAAAAAAACACTGCATAAAAAAAAACTTCTAAGAATTTATTTAAAATGTAGTCAAAACTTATACAAATAAGCCTATAAATTAAAAAAATAAATGGTATACCTAGATTTTATTTAATCTCTTAACAGTTACTTATTTTGACACAAGCTAAAAAAAAGGAGCTGAAACTTAGCTTGTAGCATTAACATTACAATTTGATAGAACTATTTAATAAATAGTTAAGCTAAAACACCATGAGTCTTAATAATATTTATCTGAACCATGTTATGTTAACAGTTGCTTCTGGTAGGGCATGTTACCATAAAACTGGTTTAGAAACATAACATAAAATGTAGGTATGTAAAATCAAAATACTCAATTCTATTAAATGATACTGAGAAAGAAAACATTAATAAATTTTAAAGTTAATATTATTGTTTCCTTGGCAATTAAGTATTAAAATTAAATTTTCAGCATTATAAAGACCACTTAGACAATCATTAAACAAGTTGTGTGTACTTACACACTGTTATAAAGCTGTGATATTCTCACAAAAATACAGCATGTCCATAAAAGAATGTCCCAGTTATAAATTTTTATAGTATAAACTGTAAGCAGTGTAGAGTTTTGGTTCAAAGACAAAACAAAAGAGTAACTCAAACAGTTTTAGATAAGCACATTTGGGAATACTGCTTTGTTGTTTTCTCGCTTGCAGTGCCACCTACACAAAATGGTGACTTCTGAGCATAAAGTATTTGTGTTCTGCAATTTGCTAGGAGTGAATATGTAATTTCAGCCCTCCCCGTTGGAATCTCTTTGCACGAGTGGTTGAACGTCGAAGTCCCTGACCGGTGGATTGGTCGTAATGGTCGAGACGACAGAGCTCTTTTTCGCTGGCCTCCACGTTCACCTGACGTAACGCCATGCGATTGGGGCTCTATAAAAGATTGTGTCTACCTTCCGACACTGCCTAATGAGACACATAATTGAAGAGGTTATTGCTACCATTACTCCGAACTTGTTAACCAAAGTGTGGGAAGAATTTGACTTGAGGTCGGATGTGTGCCGTATAACTAAAAGTACTGACATATTGAACATTTCTAAGAAAAACTAGTTTAGATTACCTTCAAATTGATGTTTTTGTTGTAAACAGCCTAAAATTAAACTCTTATAATATACCACTGAAACTGGGAGATTTATTAGTGTGCTAAATGGTCTAGTGGTTGAGATGCTAGACTGCCAAACATTATGTCGGATGTTCAAAACACTGCTTAATCACTCAGATTTTTAGAACAGTTTACTTGAACAATTAAAGGTGATAAAATTAAAATTCAGAAATTCACTTTAAAGTACAAATTTTTCTTTGACAGCTATAAGCTATAAAAATAAACACGGTGCCTTTTTTTAATGCAGAGGTGATGGAAGTCTCAGAGCACGGTGATTCTCTTGTGGTTTACTAATTACTGCCATAGTGTGGAGTTGAGGTGACAACACAAATCCGTAATCCGGGGAAGTGAAAATTCCCTGACATGGCCAGGAATTGAACCAGGAACCACCAAACACTAGCCAGAAGCTCCAACCACTCAGCTAACAAGTTGGCTAGAGCTTTGATATGTGATGATAAACATCAGTGGAAACAAGAAATGGATGCATTTTATGTGCATTTCAATGTTATGTTCTCAGCCCAACTACCCAGAGCTGTTAAACATGTAAGTACATATATCACATGTTACATTTGACAATATGCCAATAAACTATCAAGATCCAGAGTTGTTAGTTTTAAAATTAAAAAACTATTTTATCAATACACAAAAAAAAAAGTATTATTTTGGAAATATTAAATGCTGGTGAACTAACATGGCTTAGTTAGGATTTATAAAAACAATTGCAAAGATATACATAATTTTTAATTGTGTACGTCCATAAGAAAATATAATGTAGACAACTTGCAGAAACAAAATGTGATGACGCAATGATAATCTCCGAGTTACATGACATATTAAAAATGAAAATACATTTTTTAAAAAGTGCACTGCATGTACTTAAAACTTTTACAGACTTATTTATGATTAATAAATTAATACTGTTTCGATGACGAAGCAGAAGTGTGAATACCTGGTATGATGGGATTTATAGATCCTCCGTAACTGACGCCACTTGGGAACAAGATACTCATCACTTCTCCCATAATGCGCCCTAAAGCTGCTCCAACTTTGAACACTGGAATAAAACTTCCTGATGGTACTGGGATTGTTGATCCAATCACGGAGAATACAAACTGAAAACATTTTCAAATTATGGTACAATGTTTTATCATCTTAATCACACATTTATGTACACCGAAATAATAAGAAATTATAATACCCCTTCAGAATAAAAACCATCATTATTATCTGCATGATTGTTTTTCGATACATTTCATGGATTAGAAACTTAAAAGTTATAGCTACCAGTTAGTGCTGCGTATACATAGCCATTCCCATTGCACTCAAATTAAACATTTGGTGTTAGATGTAAGTACACCAACTTCTTGTAAGGAGACCCAAAAAATGACGTACATCCTGGTTCTATGACCAGAAACTAAAAAACAGTTTAATAAATTTATTAAGGTCGTAAAAATTGAAACACAAAAATGTTCAAACATCCTAACGTTCTTTAATAGTTCTGAATAAATAATTTTCATAACATTACCCAAAAGTACAAGAGTTACAAGCTATATATTAAAATTCAAAATGAATATTTAATAATCTGTAGGATTCCAGTTAACAAATAAATTACATACCAACGTACGTTTGTTACCACTCACCACCTCCGGCTAGTTCAAATTTGGAGATGAGTGGAACATACAGGTTGCAGGTCATGAAGAAAGAAGAAATTTATACGCAAAGTTCGATGTATTACCTGTTGTATTCATTTATGTAAAAATCACAGTATATTTCGCACAACAGACAACACAAAGAAAACTAACTGTAAATAAAAAAAAAATACACGGAGCCATTGCCCGGCCACAGCCTGCTCGGCCCGCCGCCCGAACAACGACCGCTCGGTCCGGTGCTCGGACAATGACTGCTCGGCCCGGTGATCGGACAATGACTACTCGGTCCGGTGATCGGACAATGACTACTCGGCCTGGTGCTCGGACAATGACTGCTCGGCCCGGTGCTCGGACAATGACTGCTCGGCCCGGTGATCGGACAATGACTGCTCGGCCCGGTGCTCGGACAATGACTGCTCGGCCCGGTGATCGGACAATGACTGCTCGGCCCGGTGATCGGACAATGACTGCTCGGCCCGGTGATCGGACAATGACTACTCGGTCCGGTGATCGGACAATGACTGCTCGGTCCGGTGCTCGGACAATGACTGCTCGGCCCGGTGCTCGGACAATGACTGCTCGGTCCGGTGCTCGGACAATGACTGCTCGGCCCGGTGCTCGGATAATGACTGCTCGGCCTGGTGCTCGGACAATGACTACTCGGTCCGGTGCTCGGACAATGACTACTCGGTCCGGTGATCGGACAATGACTACTCGGCCCGGTGCTCGGACAATGACTACTCGGTCCGGTGCTCGGACAATGACTGCTCGGCCCGGTGATCGGACAATGACTGCTCGGTCCGATGCTCGGACAATGACTGCTCGGCCCGGTGCTCGGACAATGACTGCTCGGCCCGGTGCTCGGACAATGACTACTCGGTCCGGTGATCGGACAATGACTACTCGGCCCGGTGCTCGGACAATGACTGCTCGGCCCGGTGCTCGGACAATGACTGCTCGGCCCGGTGATCGGACAATGACTGCTCGGCCCGGTGATCGGACAATGACTACTCGGCCCGGTGATCGGACAATGACTACTCGGTCCGGTGATCGGACAATGACTGCTCGGTCCGGTGCTCGGACAATGACTGCTCGGCCCGGTGCTCGGACAATGACTGCTCGGTCCGGTGCTCGGACAATGACTGCTCGGCCCGGTGCTCGGATAATGACTGCTCGGCCTGGTGCTCGGACAATGACTACTCGGTCCGGTGCTCGGACAATGACTACTCGGTCCGGTGATCGGACAATGACTACTCGGCCCGGTGCTCGGACAATGACTACTCGGTCCGGTGCTCGGACAATGACTGCTCGGCCCGGTGATCGGACAATGACTGCTCGGTCCGATGCTCGGACAATGACTGCTCGGCCCGATGCTCGGACAATGACTGCTCGGCCCGGTGCTCGGACAATGACTGCTCGGCCCGGTGCTCGGACAATGACTGCTCGGTCCGGTGCTCGGACAATGACTGCTCAGCCCGGTGATCGGACAATGACTGCTCGGTCCGGTGCTCGGACAATGACTGCTCGGCCCGGTGCTCGGACAATGACTGCTCGGCCCGGTGCTTGGACAATGACTGCTCGGCCCGGTGATCGGACAATGACTACTCGGTCCGGTGCTCGGACAATGACTGCTCGGCCCGCTGCCCGAACAACAACCGCTCGGTCCGGTGATCGGACAATGACTACTCGGTCCGGTGATCGGACAATGACTACTCGGCCCGGTGCTCGGACAATGACTGCTCGGTCCGGTGCTCGGACAATGACTGCTCGGCCCGGTGCTCGGACAATGACTGCTCGGCCTGGTGCTCGGACAATGACTACTCGGTCCGGTGCTCGGACAATGACTACTCGGTCCGGTGATCGGACAATGACTACTCGGCCCGGTGCTCGGACAATGACTACTCGGTCCGGTGCTCGGACAATGACTGCTCAGCCCGGTGATCGGACAATGACTGCTCGGTCCGATGCTCGGACAATGACTGCTCGGCCCGGTGCTCGGACAATGACTGCTCGGCCCGGTGCTCGGACAATGACTGCTCGGTCCGGTGCTCGGACAATGACTGCTCGGCCCGGTGATCGGACAATGACTGCTCGGTCCGGTGCTCGGACAATGACTGCTCGGCCCGGTGCTCGGACAATGACTGCTCGGCCCGGTGCTCGGACAATGACTGCTCGGCCCGGTGATCGGACAATGACTACTTGGTCCGGTGCTCGGACAATGACTGCTCGGCCCGCTGCCCGAACAACAACCGCTCGGTCCGGTGCTCGGACAATGACTGCTCGGCCCGGTGCTCGGACAATGACTGCTCGGTCCGGTGCTCGGACAATGACTACTCGGTCCAGTGCTCGGACAATGACTGAATTTTACAACCTTCCTTCCCTTTGTGCGGGCAGTGTTCTGGGCTCGCTGACGTAATCCTCAGCCAATCACGGCGCATGGTAACGGAGGCTTCCACGAAATGCTTACTTCTGTTCCCACGATGCTGCGATTTTGTCTCTTTCTTACACTCCCGTGACCGTGACTCACACGCCTAGCGTGTGAAACAAAGCCTCGGTCGTGGAAATAACGAAGGAAAATCACGTCAGCATGCCTTCCCACACAAAGAAGCTAGCAAAAAAATTACTTGAAATAATAAACTTATGAATTTTAAAAATAAAAACGATAAACCCGGAAAATCACGTTCACAATAACTTCGAAAGCAAAAAATTTTACATCTAACCTGAAATTTGACAAAAACATTTATAACAAATTATTCTTACTGGATTGTATGAGGAAGGCTGTAATCTGGGTTGTTTCAAGTTCACAAATATTTTACATAAATTACCAGCCAGCTTTTACAGACTTCTAGCAATTGAACTTGACACAGCATTAACAGAGCACAAACAGGTGACTCAGTGAAATACTAACCCCGCAAGTACATACACACCAATATTAAATTAGCGACAAAAATTTTTACAATAACAATACTTTTTCCAGAAGAATTAAGGTAATTTTCATTTAATTCACTTTAGTGTTGCACAAATATAAATTAGCTATAGCATAGATGAATCTATCCTACAGTAAACGCGAAACAAACTCGTACACCAAGTAAAATGATTGTAATGACAAATAGCTTAAAGATATTTATTTTTATTTTGGCACCATAGCAATAAAATACTCGTTAACACAGCATACCTAACGGGGCACGTACCCACAGAACAAGGAGGGAGATACAAAGTGGAACTCTTACAGTCGAAACTGAAACCATGTTTCGCACGGCATGTGACGCTATCTGTTGAGTGTGTCCATAACTAATAGCATAAAAAAAACCTCGGGATAGAGGTTCTAATACAAAGTTTTAGGTTAATAATGTTAATTTATCTACTTGACAAATTATTGCTTAGTAAAATTGATTTAAACTTTGCGAAAAACATTTAATGCTGTATTGTAATAATAAAAGTCATGTTATATATACATGAGCAGGAGATTCAAACATTTCTGGCACGCCACACCACCAAATATATGGCTACCATAATATCATGATTTAATTTTCAATGGTCTGTTTGCCTAATAATAGCTTATGCATTACTTCTCACCAGAGGAAATTTTCGAAAAATGAAAAAGGTGAACATTAAACAATAAGAAATGCTCAATAACTCAAAAGACATTATTAACGTTCATTGCCAAATGGAATTCAAGAATGGGTGACCAGAACCAAATTTTTAAACTAATGAAATACTCTACTAAAGGGAAATGTAACATAAGACTGTCCGTGATATTCAACTCGTTCACATGAAAAATATTAACCTCAAGATTATAGCATGATACCCTTGGCTAAACATTCACTACAGTAAATGCTGCTCCTGAAAAAAGATTGATGAGAAGAAACTGGTCGCGGGCGTGCAAGCCCTTACATAACAAGCGGGCAACCACCTGTACATATGCAGAGCCATAGCGAAACTGATCATAGGAAAAGAGGCCTAGAACATCAGACAAAAAAAAAAGAATATCAGGAAGCCAAGGAGAAGGTATCTCGACTCGCACGAGAGATTTTTCGAAATTTAATATCTGATGCGTTGAAATTTTAGTTTTTTGGAAACGACCCACAAAGCTCTAGCACACTGTTGTAAATCGGTGAAAGAGGTTTCCACGTGTGATAATTCATAATGTTGTGGAAGTGGTCCAGGGGACTAAAGATGACTTCTTGCACAGTCAGGTATGGAAAATCTTCAAAGAAATGTTGCAGGTCATTCAAATACAGTAGAGTCTCGCTTAGCCTACAAAATGGGCCGGCACAACGTCAGACAAGCGAAAGTGTTGGATAATAAGGAGGAGTCAAGAAAAAGCTTCTTAAACGTTAAGCTACAACCACTCCATGTTCCAGAAAGACGGCCACGGGTATAAAAGCGGAGACGCTGGCCTCCACTGCAGTTCCATCAGGCGAGATGAGTGAAGTTTGAGTTCGCCGAGTGGCGGGACCTGGAGTGACGGGATCGAGAGAGTGCGACTGAGTGGCACGAGACTGTGTGTGTGGACAGGCGCGAGGTGAAGGGTGAATCACTGTCGAGCCTAGCTCCAGTGAGGAGTGCGAACTGTGGACTGGACAGATACTCAGTGATTTGTGAACCGACGTTAGGTGTGGTGATTTAATTAGTAATTAAAATATTAGTAGTAAATAAAACTGTTTAAAATTAATTGGGCTATCCTTACGAACCATTTTTTCCCCCCACTTATAAAAGTATTATACTTACATTAAAAATAATAAAACCTGTAAGGCTGACGAAGACATTAGTGTACGGCGTCACCCAGTGATTGACAACTTCCAGCTCCTCCGTAGTCAACTCTTTCTTCGTCCAAGAGAAGTTGGAGAACAGTCCAGTAACCTGATCAGTTAGAATAAGATTAGTTATTTTGAATCAATATATCATTGACAAAATAAAAAAAAATTGTATTTACAAATCTGCATTAATATTTGCCAGACACATCTGGAGTAGAAAAGTGATCAAAATGTCTACATGGTGCATTTTGATTGTGATAGGTACACTTAAAATAAAAGTTAAGTAAAAAACAATAGAAACATAACAATTATACAATAAAAAAAATGAACATATACTACACACAAGATGTCTAGAGGCTTGGGGATAATAGAAACTGCTCTTAAACACTGGTGAGATGTTACACTCTAAATAATACTGTCAAATCTGCTACAAATACATTTAAAATGCACCTGCTTAGATAGTTTTTGATTTATATTTCACATATTACAAAGTTTATAATTAAATGTGTGTGAATTTTTAAATATAAAATAAAATCTTTGAATATACTATTTAATTTTAGCACTTTAGTTTTGTGGCAAATGTAGTCAACACTTTGCACCCAGGCTTTATATGTCATTATGGACAGAGATGACGCAGTAACAGGTCAATGACCTTGCATTTCCGGTCCTGCCTCCTGATTTCTTTCCACGGTTTCCCGAAGTCGCTCAGGCAACGTTGGCTACATATAGGCCACTGCCAATTCCCTCTCCAATGTCATTTATCTGTATAGTGCATGGTCTTCTCTAATGCCCTTGCTGTGCATGAGACTTTATGTACCTATATATATGATTACTACCACCGCGTGACTTTCTATGTGCGCCGCACCGGTCTGGTACACACTTCGGAACTGTCTGTGCTGTTCGTCACTGCGGGGATTGCATCATGGGAACTCAGTTTTTCAGTGGTCACGTCAGAAATGCCGCCCTCACTTTTTTATGGTTAAACATAGAATAATATTCAAGGGAAATGAGTGTCACTATTTGAGATTTAAATTTTTTTGCTGTTATTTTTGAAGTGAAACTTATTTGCTGAGGGGGCTACAATTTACAATTTTCAAGCGTTATTAAATTTCCGATCGCATGAGGGGAACAGTTAGGTACGTGGTGGGGGAACAGGTAGAGGAGGAGGAGGCGGCAGGGGAGAGGTAGAAATGACGCTGCATTCTTGCACACTTGCATACTCGCATACTTGCACACTCAAATACTTGCACACTCGCATAATTGCACACTCGTATACTTACACACTCACATATTGCACACTCTCATATTTGCACACTTGCATACTCGCATACTTGCACACTTGCATACTTGCACACTCGCATTTTTGCACACTCACATATTGCACACTCTCATATTTGCACACTTGCATACTCGCAAACTTGCACACACGCATACTTGCACACTTGCATACTCGCATACGTGCATATTTTTTTGAACTGCGACCACAGCCAAAGAGAAGTATATATACTAAACCTAATAATATAATAAGCAAGAAGTTTACTTCTGTCGTGCATCGACTCCACGCACACATTTTTTACATAAGAGACCAACTGTTGATTAAATTATTACAATCGCAGTAAATTTTTTGATATGCACTGATCAACGTTAATTATTTCACAGGGAAAGAAAATAATTGCAGCGAAACGAAAAAAATTCAACGATAGTTTTCTTTACCTGAAAAACCACTAAAGCCAAGAGCTCATCTATCAGCTTATGTCTTACATTTTGAATACTGACCAACTTTACTTAAAAAAAGTTTCTAAATGTAAAAAGTAAAGTTTCTAAATCTAAAAAGTAAAGATATTATGAGATTTTATAGATAAACCATTTAAACTCCCTAATTTTGTTGCCACAGCCCCCAAATGTGATGTTTCTCATGCACTGGTGGGACTTGCAGCTATATTACTGAAGTGCAAGAATAACCAATGCTGACCTGGTCGTGAGAGTTGAGGTCACCGGCCATGTACTGTCCCAGGCCCATGGGGAAGGACACCGATGCTACAACCAACACCACGATGCCAGGGTACAGGAACCGACTATAAAACGGAACACAAGCAACATTAGCAGTTTGACATGCATGAGTGAAAGCTATCGTGGTAAAGCTGCTTGATTCTGGTCACAAATTATATTTAAATATTCAATTATTTAGGGAATTACATTTGTATACATTTTCCTGCACGATGCAAGAAAAAATTATCAAGTTGCTGCTAAGCTTGTGGTAGGTATCGAACACATGACCGTCGCTCCAGAGTGGCTGTCATTTTGCGTGTGATAACTCCTTTCTCCTCTGTCCTGCTGTTTCATGTGATAAGGATGTTTTTTTTAATTTATTTTACCAGGAACCTTCGACTGTTTAATAAATAATTCATCAATTTAATTAACTCTGAACTGCCTGGTATCAAACTATGGACACGAATTGATAGAATCAATCATTATTTTTATATATATACATTTTTTTCCTGAATTTCTAGCTTAATAATTACAGAATATCAAGATGGCGGACACCATGACAGCTGAAGGTCTGGTAATAAATACTACCACTGCAGTGAGTGTGTAAAAATTAAACTAATATGACGGCAGCACCCTCTAGCAGACAAAAACAAGATGGGCGCCATGATATCATACTGGCTAACGTAATACATACCTTGGCATTAACGGTGGGAGGTCAGTCTGACGGAGGCTTCCGTGGAGAAATGATCCGTCGCCATTTTTAATCAAATGACTTCACTGGCGGGTTGTTTGTTTATACTTGTATCAGCTGTTCTAGCCTGCGTTTATTAACGACTGTAGTTAAGCTGTTCAGAAGAAAATAAGATCAAAATATTACTGGTTAATATGTTTATACATACTAAAAAACCAAAACGAATCTTCATAACACAAATGTAATGATGTGAGTTTACATTGTTCTCCAATTTAACCTCCAATGCTAGAACAGCTGATACATTTGTAAACAAACTGCCGCCATATTGGTAAGTGTAGTACAATGAAAACCCCCTCCCCTTTTGGCTTCACCCCTCTCGTCTAAAATAGGACCTTCTGCTCCATCTGTATATTTCCTTAATCTCTGGCTCAGACTTTACATAAATGTGGACAGTTATTAAATCAGGGTACTCGCACATGAGAACCTTACTTTTTTTGCAGGAAACGTGTCATTCTTTTGCTTCGCCGCATAAACAGAACGTACTGGCGGTGCATCCACACGTACATCGCCCCGCCAAGCCCGGACACCAAGCTGAGAACAGAAGTACCAACACGTTCAACTCTCAGCTTTCCGCTGTGTGCCTGGCTTCAGTCACCAGCAAATGCATGACAAACTTGTGCAACATTCAGAATTGAATATGATAAGTCTGCATTTTATTGATCGACTAGAAATATAACAACCAAGACTACAGAAAAAAAATGGTAACGTCAATTAGTAGCTGTTACGAAATCTGAGGAGTTGGCAAACACAAGCAGTGTTACGAGAATTCCCACCTCTCCCCTGCCGTCTCCCCCTCCGGCCGCTACAACCAGCATACAGCATGCTCCGCTACGTACCTATCCCCCTTCCTTTGCCGTCTGCACATTCGACCGCTAGCGCTTGCTGCACTCTCCTCCTCTGCCACCTGCCTCACTGTTCCCCTCGTGCGGTCGGAATTTTCGTAACGTTCAAAAATTGTAGCCCCCTCAGCAAAGAAGTTTCACTTTAAAAATATCGGGGCCAACTCAATAATTTTGAAATCAAAGAACACTACTGAAAACCCTTTAATTAATATCAGTGTAAAGAATCGTCAATATTCGGTATCGTGTTGTAAGTTTAAAAATCTACCAGTCCAACATGCCATTGTTCTCCCAGTTCTAGCAGCTGTCACAATTAGTATTATCAATACAAACTGATCATGTCTCAATAGTATTTAGGCCTGTTATTTATTTTGTAGATTATCTATTAGGCACAAGTGCCTGCAACCTTTTTGGTTCGGAGGTCTCAATTTACCGAAACTATCATAGTATTCAGTATTTTTTTTCCTGACTTGACGCATGCGACCTAGTGTGGAAAGATAAGTGGATTTTTTTTTTTTAAATTAAACTTATTATTTTGAAGGTATAGTGTGAACCTCACTCTGCTTTTCGGTTGTTACTATCTTGTCTTTCCTCGGCCAGCAAATTATCGGACACAGCATTTCAGTAGCAAGACTTTTACAAAGATGTGGGCGAAATACATGGGTTGATGAAGTAAAACAATCACTATTTAAAAACTATTTTATGCGCCAATAATAGTGCAATAATGTTCATGTCAAACTCCATCGTTGACTCTGAACGGCCGGGTTCATTATGTCCAAAAACAGGGCTGTAGCCCTACAGCAAATGCTCCTGGAAAAGAACCCTTATATTTAAACTTTTTGGACAGGTTTTAAGCATAATTCTACCTCATATTAATTAAAAATTTGCTGCAATATAAATTTTAAAGTTTTAACCATACATAAAGTATTTTAAGAGGACAAACAAATGAAGGTTTACTGCATGAGATTTTTAGAATGCAAATATTGTCTGAATGGTTATAACACAGAAGTACTGCCCTATTTATTTCACAAATTTTACATGAATTACGTACCCAATAATTGCAAACACAATCAGCTCCTGAGGATCATAAGGAAAGTCCATTGTGAAGTCAGTCATAAACATGGCAGTGACGGTTTCTGAAACAAAACATGTATTTTAAAATGTTTTGCACATATCAGGTATGTACCAATGTTTTGATTATACTAGAATAATTCAGTAGGTCTAGGGGCACATGATTGAGAAGCAGGATAAGTATTAACAATTTTAAATATGTTTTAAAAAACATGTACAGAAAAAACATTCCCCACACAGCAAAAAAAAAAAAATTATAAAAATTGTTATTGTAAAGAACATAGGAACCAGAAACTAATCACATACAATGTGATGTTGGCTTTTTATATACTCGGGATATCAAGATGAATTAGAATTAAGAATTTGCAACCCGAAAAAAAAGATATCCATAAACACAAACATGTGAAATTAATAAAAAAAAATCTTTTCACCCAATTGTAAGTAACAATATTTTCCGCCAATTCTTTCTCCAGCATCATATTATATTCCTTGTACCAATAACAGTACATGACAGGTTTTCACTATTAAATGTTACCCCTCTATGCTTATACTAGGTACTCCAGTCAACCACAACACTGCTCCACTGTTTGATCTAGAGATGATATCAAAGTTTTTTCTCGCCAAGACTAATTTATTACCAGTTTTTTTTTCTAAAGAAACAAGTTTTATGAGAGAAACCTTTCTGTGAAAGTGAACTTGTGTGTCTGGTGTCAGTAGGGAGATCAGGAGGATTCTGGACCATAAATGTCCACACAAAAGAATTCAGTCAAGTCACAACTTTCCTGTCTCTCCCCCACCACACTTCTCTTTTAACCATTTTTGGACAAGGATCCAGTGATGCTGCTCCAGGCAACCACCCACAAGGGGGTGGAGAACCTGGGGTGGTATAATGAAAGGTTGGGTTGGGGGGGATATTCGGGGAGTACCTACACACCCTCAAGAGGGAAACCATGTCTAATGGGGCAAAGAGGAGAAGGAAAGGGAAATGGGGTAATGGGCATGACTCCACTGGATTATCTTGATGTGAAAGGACACTCTGCTAAGGCATTATAAGAACTTAAAAGAGAAGTGTGGTGGGGGAGAGACAGGAAAGTTGTGTCTTGACTGAATTTTTTTGTGTGGACATTTCTGGTCCAGAATCATCCTGATCTCCCTACTGACACCAGACACACAAGTTCACTTTCACAGAAAGGTTTCTCTCATAAAACATGTTTCTTTAGAAAAAAACTGGTAATAAATTGGCCTTGGCGAGAAAAACTGTGATATTATTTAAAGCAATACTGTGTTATTATTTTTTATAACAGCTTTATAACGGCACCCTCAATGTGTATTACAATTTCAGGGGTAGCTTACATGAAAGTCTCGGGTTTAAATACATTACCTTGCAATCCAGAACTAAAATCTTAATGAGATCGACCATATAAGTGGTTTGCATGTAATATATTTTTTTAAAATAATGGAAACTCTACTTGTATGTCATTAGACTTATCTGTGGATGAATTTTAAGAAAATATTATTATTAAAATGAAAAAAAGGGGTTTGTCTGTAAAGTCGGTTTATGTACGATAATTTTACGTGATAACGTCATAAGAAAACATTGATGAAAAATTGTATACTTTTTAATTTTCAAATATTATTTACAGTTTTTGCAAATTTAATTTAAATAATTTGTTTAAATATAATCACGAACAATTAGTTAAAAAGCTCGCCTTAACATGTTCGATATTATAGAATATTTTCTCGCACGGTGGTCGGCCGGTTCTTGCACGCTCGGCTCAGGCGGAACGTGACAATTTTTCGTGCGTGCAGCCGGCGTTCATCGATTTATAAGACGTTATCACGTCAAAAACCAAATATATTTGGTTCTTTCCAGTGTTTAAATATCAGACCCCTTAACAAAGATTGGCCCATTTCAAGTAGTCCTAATTAACATCCATACAAGTACCTACTGTTAGTAAGTAGTGACGGAATGTTGACACGGTTGTGTCATGAGGGAGAAACTATAATTACCGAGACTGAGACCTAGTTTTTTGAAGTAGTTACGGGCCCGTCCGCTAGATAGTAATGTTCGTAATATATTGCTGACATAACTACATTAATTTATTAGGAGAAGTAATGTATAAGCTATTATCAGGCAAACAAACCAGTGAAAATTCACTCTATTTAGGTAGCCACTAAATTTGTGTAATGAGTTTTTGCACCTCCTACTCCTTCATTTATTACATGACGGTTTATTACAAAACAGCATTAAGTATTTCGCATCGATTAAATTAGTTTTGCGCCGCCACGGAGATAACTTAATATAACCCAAAAAACTTTGTATGAGAACCTCTATTCCGATTTGTTATTTGCTGGTAGTTATGGGCCCGCCCGACAGATAGTGACACGTGTCGCGTGAAACGTGGTTTCAGTTTCCACTGTAACAGAGTAGCACTTGTTTATTTCCCTCCTTGTTCTGTGGGTTGTATCACCTTCTTGCTGTATCCAGACGGCGAGCAGACGGAACACAGTGGCTCCGCACACAGCAGCGAAGAAGCCTCGCCAGTAGTTCCTCACTGCGAAGTACACCGTGGTTACCTCGATGCTGAATAGGACGCCTGCACACACCACACACGTCTCCTTGCTACTGGCACAGTTAACAGTCTCCTCCTTCATGGAAACTAATCGCTTTAAAGTTATTTGCCAAAATATTTCTGAAGTGAAATTCCGATCGCACGAGGGGAACAGCGAGGCAGGTGGCAGAGGAGGAGAGTGCAGCAAGCGCTAGCGGTCGAATGTGCAGACGGCAAAGGAAGGGGGATAGGTACGTAGCGGAGCATGTTGTATGCTGGTTGTAGCGGCCGGAAGGGGAGACGGCAGGGGAGAGGTGGCAATTCTCGCAACACTGCTTGTGTTCGTCTACTCCTCGGTTTTCGTAACGGCTGACCATTGACGCAACCATATTTCTTTCATTTTATTTGAAGAATCTACAATTTATTTATTCGTGTGGAAAAAAAATTATTGATTGGTGCAATTGAGTTTATAATTATCATTAATTTTTATGTGGATAGTTTGATCGAAAATGAAAATAATTTATCTCTCTATACCTAAAAAGCAAGTTGTTTCACTTGTGTCGTACGTGGACTCCATGAACACAATTTTTATTTATGTTAAACATCACATAAAGCAGCGCAATTTTTTTTTTTAACTCACTGCAACAGATAACAAATTAACGTTGTTATTATTACTTGATCATGTTTAAACGTCTTGTTGACATCGAGGTCATTAAAGATGGACGAGTGGTGAAACGACGAGATGGAGCCGCGACGAATTTCCCTGGCGAAAGAAAAACAAATATGGCGAGAGAATTAACCGAGTCACGGCAAAGCCCACAACGTTTTTCACTTCCATAAAACCGGGTTTGACTCGACCTAGGAATCCAGCCCCATCAGCAGCGGAAACTGCATGACAATATGATAAACATTTCCCTATACCAGTTGAAATAGCTCCCGCACGAAAGAGTGAAATCCTGCTGATTACATTATAGTGTTCGGAGTTATCAGCGATTTATACATATTTAGTTTTTATCTTCAAAGATTCTGGAGTGCATTTTAAAACACTTGACACTGATGCTCAAAGGAGTACATTGATTTTCCAGTTTTTTCTACTTAATTTGGGCTTTACATCTAGTCGATAATGAGCCCATTAGAGATGGTAACAAACGGTACACTTCAGTAATGTTTATGAAGGAATCAGTCATGGCCCATAGTAAGATCCATCCCAGCATTTGCCTGCAGTGACTGCGGAATACCAAGAAAAAACGAAATATTGATGACTGGACTGGTATTCGAACCTGGGTCCAATGGGATGGCTGTCCTATATCTTAATACTGTGAAACTTGGCTCCATTTGTCAGCCAGGATATACTTCTTAGCTATAAATATGACGATGAGCATTTCACTTATTACAATTTAATAGTGAAATATTCTAGCCCTAGATCGCAGCCACAGAATTTCCAGGTATTCAGAAGCGAAGTTATAATGTTTACCGCAAATTAAAGCTGCAGAGGCTGAAATGACCAGCAATATGGCGGTGCATGATTTAACAAACATTGCCCAGTAGCAAAATTGCCAGGTGGCATAACCAACGAATGTGAGATCTTCCACAGCAAGGATTGGCCGAGTTAAACCCGTAACATACAAGTCACCTCGCTAGGCTCCTTGGAGATATTTCATTCCATTACCATGGCAGCGCCCTCTGAATTCTAATCAGTGATTTATAAAGTAAATAACACAAATTTTTTAAAATCTGTTTATGACTGTAAAGTTTGTGTATTTACCCGAGGGTTCATGCTACAAGTTGTATAAATAACAAAAAAATAATAAAATTATCTTAAAGAAGAAAACCATTTAGTTATTGAAATAAAATGTGGGTATTCACACATTCACGAGGAGCAATTTTAGCAAATTTGCAATGGAGAGAGATGATACCGCGGTCCAGAATAACAGTGTTTTAATTCTGTTTCGTCCATTCTAATCTCTGTTATTCCTAGTTTCCCAAAACCACACTACATAACTTCTGGGAATTTATTTAACTATTGGCTATGGCATATATATTTTAGTATCCCTGGTCGAAGTCATGGAGTGCTGCCCTCTACAAATACCTCGCTGTCGGCGGGACACTATGCTAAAAGTAAACACTTGTGATCATGTTACACTGTTCCGGAGCAGTTCCACGCCGGGCTCACCTCCGATTGGAGCGGCGAAGCAGCTGGCCACGCCCACTGCACACGCGGCCGCCAGCATCTCGCAGTTGCGAGACTCGTTCTCGTAGATGCCCTGGAAGGACGTGACGAGCTTGGACAGCAGCGTGGCCACGATGCTGGCGATGTGCACCAGCGGCCCCTGCGCACAGCACTCCGTCACTCCGTCACTCCATCACACCAACACTCTGTCACTCCATCACACCAACACTCTGTCACTCCATCACTCCATCACTCAGTCACTCCGTCACACCAACACTCCGTCACTCCGTCACACCAACACTCTGTCACTCCATCACTCCGTCACTCCGTCACACCAACACTCTGTCACTCCATCACTCCATCACTCAGTCACTCCGTCACACCAACACTCCGTCACTCCGTCACTCCGTCACACCAACACTCCGTCACTCCAACACTCCGTCACACCAACACTCCGTCACTCCGTCACACCAACACTCCGTCACTCCGTCACACCAACACTCCGTCACTCCGTCACACCAACACTCCGTCACTCCATCACACCAACACTCCGTCACTCCATCACACCAACACTCCGTCACTCCATCACACCAACACTCCGTCACTCTGTCACTCCGTCACTCCATCACTCAGTCACTCCGTCACACCGTCACTCCATCACACAGACACATCCATCACACCAACACACTCATCACACCAACACACTCATCACACCAACACACTCATCACACCAACACACTCATCACACCAACACATCCATCACACCATCACACCAACACATCCAGCACACCAACACATCCAGCACACCAACACATCCAGCACACCATCAACCATCACACCAACACCCATCACACCAATTCACTCATCATACCAACTCACTCATCATACCAACACACTCATCACACCAACACCCATCACACATACACATCCATCACACCAACACATCCATCACACCAATACACCCAACACACTAACACATTAATTACACCAACACATTAATAACATCAACATATCAATCACACCAAAATTCCATTACTCATCACTCTATTCAACAATTAAGACATCACACCACTCTCAAACAAACAAAAAAAACTTACATTTCATAGCAAAATTCTGCAGCTGGTGTCAGGCCCACCCAGAGAATGAAGTGATGGTTCCACTCTGTCTCTAGCCACGGTTAGCAATAAGCACCACAAGACAAATATTTTTAACACCTATATTTATTTTAGTACGTGCAGTATTTAGAAACTGTTATTGGTTTTATGAAAGAAAAGACACAAAGTGAAGCGATTCTTGTTAAATGATTTGTAAGCCAGCATGCGATGTGACTGTAGATACAATTATTGTGCATAGAAGATTGAGGCGTTGTAGTAATATAAGTTCACATAGTCCATACATTTGTATATAGAGCATATGAAAAATTATTTACACGCTTTCAGGGCTTGTAGAGTAGATTAAGATAAAACATTTTGTGAAGAAACTCCGTGTATTTAAACAGAGGGTTTGCCCGCGCAAGCCTAATACCACAACACATGGATGTGTCTCGCACTTGTTGCATTAATGAGCGGGGGATAATTGTGACTGTGTTTGCAGTGATACCCTGTGGACGCAGCCCTAAGTATTCGAATACAGCTGATACTTTTGGTATGCCAGAAAAAAAAACCAAGTGTATAAGGTTCAGTATCAAATATTGTTCTGGTGCATTCACTGTGTGTTCTGACGTGATAACGTCTTATAAATCGACGAACGCCGGCTGCACGCGCGAAAAAGCATGACTCGTTGTCACGTTCCGCCTGAGCCGAGCGTGCAAGAACCAGCCAACCACCGTGCGAGAAAATCTTCTATAATATCAAACAGGTTATGGGGGCATGTGTCGTTTTGCCTAATTTTAGGCAAAACGCCGTTAGGCAAAACGCCGTTAGGCAAATCGCCGTTACGCAAAATGCCGTTGGCCAAATAGGAGTTAGGCAAAACGCCGTTAGGCAAAACGCCGTTAGGCAATACGCCGTTAGGCAATACGCCGTTAGGCAAAACGCCGTTAGGCAAATCGCCTGTTACTCGGTTATGGCGGGCTTTTTAAAAGCAGCAATTTAAAAAATTTTATATGACGTTATCACGTAAAATTATCGTCCGTAAACCGACTTTAGAGACAACCACCCCCTTTTTATAAACTATGACTAAGGTTAAAAAAAACAAGGCACCTCTTTCCCCAGCGGCATGCCGCTGCCCAGGGTGGCCGTCAGACCCACCACCTTGGCCACCAAGGTGCGGAATGTGAGGTACTCCTTCAAGGCCACGCCTCGCAGGATAGTCTTCATCTCTGGAATACCGGAACCTGAAACACAACCTCGCCATGTTCTTGGGGCAAACAAGTACTCAGGAAACATTACCACGCTAGGCCAAATGTGTAGAAATGTGAAGCTCAAAGGGAAGCTCAAAATAAAGCTCAAAGTAAACCCCCATGTGAAGCCACACCTCTACAGGTGTACCAGTACCTGTACCTGTGCTACCTGCCCTACATTTTCGACGACGTGGCGTGTTTCAAAGGTCTCCCTTGCTCCCGCCAGTCATAGCATCGATTCATATATTCTTACATTAATAAAATGGAAGAGTTAACCTGGTTATGCACATTTTCCCCGTGTGCCGCCTATGTGTACCACCCCACAAGTGTGACGCATGTAGTGCGTGTTGCCTACTTGCAAGGCAGGTACTTCATAATTAGCTGGCATTTCACGAAAACTGCTAGCCGAGAGTGATCCGCCGAAAAAAAAAAAATTATATTACTTTCTACCTTTTTATATTAATTGTTAGTAGTATTCTACTACAGATCGGCAGCAACTCATGGCTGAGAAATTACAAACGAAAAAAAAACGATGGCCACCTCCATTTTACTAGTGAATAGAGAATGTATTGCTAATTGTGTTTTCACGGGTGTAAGATCTCTGCTATTAGAAATATTATTCACGGGTTTTTCACCCAGGTAAAAGTAGATTTATGATATTTATTTGCCCCCAGAACTGTAAAAATTATTTGATGGCAACCAGGCCATTTGATTCGGTTCACAAATAGCACTCAAACTGACAGGTTTTTGTAAGGTAGTGATTTAGTGCAGAAAATATTAGTTTGGTGTACGTCAAAATCTATAACAAAATTAACTGCATTGGAACATGAACATTCAAAGCGCAAAATTATTTAATTACGTTGACAAAGCACCAGCTTCGTCCACCATGACAGTATTTAGATGGTTGCGTGACAGCATCGTATAGTCCTACTGGGCCAATTGAGCGCGCTGCCTGTAATGTACGGTCTGTGATTGAACTACCGCGTGTGTGTAGTTATCTATGGACTGCGGGGCGGTCTATGGTTGAACTACCGTGTGTGTGTAGTTTACCTATGGACTGCGGGGCGGTCTATGGTTAAACTACCGCGTGTGTGTAATTTACCTATGGCCTGCGGGGCGGTCTATGGTTAAACTAACGCGTGTGTGTAATTTACATATGGACTGCGGAGCGGTCTATGGTTAAACTACCGCGTGTGTGTAGTTACCTATGGACTGCGGGGCGGTCTATGGTTGCACTACCGCATGTGTGTAGTTACCTATGTACTGAGGGGCGGTCTATGGTTGCACTACCGCATGTGTGTAGTTACCTATGGACCGCGGGGCGGTCTATGGTTGAACTACCGCGTGTGTGTAGTTACCTATGGACCGCGGGGCGGTCTATGGTTGAACTACCGCGTGTGTGTAGTTACCTATGGACTGCGGGGCGGTCTATGGTTGCACTACCGCGTGTGTGTAGTTACCTATGGACTGCGGGGCGGTCTATGGATCACTACCGCATGTGTGTAGTAACCTATGGACTGCGGGGCGGTCTATGGTTGCACTATCTCGTGTGTGTAGTTACCTATGGACTGTGGGCCGGTCTATGGTTAAACTACCACGTGTGTTTAGTTACCTATGGACTGCGGGGCGGTCTATGGTTGCACTATCGCGTGATTCTAGTTACCTATGGACTGCGGGGCGGTCTATGGTTGCTACCGCGTGTGTGTGGTTACCTATGGATTGCGGGGCAGTCTATGGTTGAACAACTGCGTGTGTGTATTTACCTATGGACTGCGGGTCGGTCTGTGGTTGAACTACCGCGTGTGTGTAGTTTTCCTATGGACTGTGGGACGGTCTATGGTTGAACTACCAAGTGTGTGTAGTTACCTATGGACTGCGGGGCGGTCATTGGTTGAAAAACCGCAAGTGTAGTTATCTATGGACTGCGGGGTGGTCTATGGTTGCTACCGCGAGTGTGTAGTTACCTATGGGCTGCGGGGCGGTCTATGGTTGAACTACCGCGTGTGTGTAGTTACCTATGGATTGCGGGATGGTATATGGTTGCACTATCGCGTGTGTGTAGTTACCTATCGACTGCGGGGCGGTCTTTGGTTGCACTATCGTGTGTGTGTAGTTACCTATGGACTGTGGGCCGGTCTATGGTTGAGCTACCGCGTGTGTGTAGATACCTATGGTCTGCGGGGCGGTCTATAGTTGCACTATCTCGTGTGTGTAGTTACCTATGGACTGTGGGCCGGTCTATGGTTGAACTACCGCGTGTGTTTAGTTACCTATGGACTGCGGGCCAGTCTATGGTTGAACTACAGCGTGTGTGTAGTTACCTATGGACCGCGGGGCGGTCTATGGTTGCAATACCGCGTGTGTGTAGTTACCTATGGACCGCGGGGCGGTCTATGGTTGCACTATCGCGTGTGTGTAGTTACCTATGGACCGCGGGGCGGTCTATGGTTGCACTATCGCGTATGTGTAGTTACCTATGGACCGCGGGGTGGTCTATGGTTTAACTACCGCGTGTGTGTAATTACCTATGGACTGCGGGATGGTATATGGTTGCACTATCGCGTGTGTGTAGTTACCTATGGACTGCGGGGTGGTCTATGGTTGCACTACCGCGTGTGTGTAGTTACCTATGGACCGCGGGGTGGTCTATGGTTGCACTACCGCGTGTGTGTAGTTACCTATGGACTGAGGGATGGTATATGGTTGCACTACCGCGTGTGTGTAGTTACCTATGGACTGCGGGGTGGTCTATGGATGCACTATCGCGTATGTGTAGTTACCTATGGACCGTGGGGTGGTCTATGGTTGCCGTATCGCGTATGTGTAGTTACCTATGGACCGCCGGGTGGTCTATGGTTTAACTACCGCGTGTGTGTAGTTACCTATGGACTGCGGGATGGTATATGGTTGCACTATCGTGTGTGTGTAGTTACCTATGGACTGCGGGGTGGTCTATGGTTGCACTACCGCGTGTGTGTAGTTACCTATGGACCGCGGGGTGGTCTATGGTTGCACTATCGCGTATGTGTAGTTACCTATGGACCGCGGGGTGGTCTATGGTTTAACTACCGCGTGTGTGTAGTTACCTATGGACTGCGGGATGGTATATGGTTGCACTATCGTGTGTGTGTAGTTACCTATGGACTGCGGGGTGGTATATGGTTGCACTATCGCGTGTGTGTAGTTACCTATGGACTGCGGGGTGGTCTATGGTTGCACTACTGGCGTGTGTGTAGTTACCTATGGACTGCGGGGTGGTCTATGGTTGCACTACCGCGTGTGTGTAGTTACCTATGGACCGCGGGGTGGATTATGGTTGCACTACCGCGTGTGTGTAGTTACCTATGGACCGCGGGGTGGTCTATGGTTGCACTATCGCGTGTGTGTAGTTACCTATGGACCGCGGGATGGTATATGTTTGCACTATCGCGTGTGTGTAGTTACCTATGGACTGCGGGGTGGTCTATGGTTGCACTACCACGTGTGTGTAGTTACCTATGGACCGCGGGGTGGATTATGGTTGCACTACCGCGTGTGTGTAGTTACCTATGGACCGCGGGGTGGTCTATTGTTGTACTACCGCGTATGTGTAGTTACCTATGGACCGCGGGGTGGTCTATGGTTGCACTACCGCGTGTGTGTAGTTACCTATGGACCGCGGGGTGGATTATGGTTGCACTACCGCGTGTGTGTAGTTACCTATGGACTGCGGGGTGGTCTATGGTTGCACTACCGCGTGTGTGTAGTTACCTATGGACCGCGGGGTGGATTATGGTTGCACTACCACGTGTGTGTAGTTACCTATGGACCGCGGGGTGGTCTATGGTTGCACTATCGCGTGTGTGTAGTTACCTATGGACTGCGGGGTGGTCTATGGTTGCACTACCGCGTGTGTGTAGTTACCTATGGACTGCGGGATGGTATATGGTTGCACTACCGCGTGTGTGTAGTTACCTATGGACCGCGAAGTGGTCTATTGTTGCACTATCGCGTGTGTGTAGTTACCTATGGACTGCGGGGTGGTCTATGGTTGCACTACCGCGTGTGTGTAGTTACCTATGGATCGCGGGGTGGTCTATGGTTGCACTACCGCGTGTGTGTAGTTACCTATGGACTGCGGGATGGTATATGGTTGCACTACCGCGTGTGTGTAGTTACCTATGGATCGCGGGGTGGTCTATGGTTGCACTGCCGCGTGTGTGTAGTTACCTATGGACTGCGGGATGGTATATGGTTGCACTATCGCGTGTGTGTAGTTACCTATGGACTGCGGGGCGATGACGTGCACGAAGCCCGCGGAGAAGAGGATCAGGAAGACGGGCAGCGTTATCCACGCCACGTACTGCAGCACCACATGACTTGACGCCAAGTCCTTGTACAGCCAGATGCGAGCTGCAACACACAACTGTGGACTCTGCAAAGTCTTCCCCAGAGCACATCTCTAGGCCACAGTCTCCCCAGAGCACATCTGTAGGCCACAGTCTTCCCCAGAGAACAACTTTAGGTCACAGTCTTCCCCAGAGAACATCTGTAGGCCACAGTCTTCCCCAGAGCACATCTGTAGGCCACAGTCTTCCCCAGAACACATCTGTAGGCCACAGTCTTCCCCAGAGAACACCTGTAAGCCACAGTCTTCCCCAGAGCACATCTGTAGGCCACAGTCTTCCCCAAAGCACATCTGTAGGCCACAGTCTTCCCCAGAGCACATCTGTAGGCCACAGTCTTCCCCAGAGCACATCTGTAAGCCACAGTCTTCCCCAGAGAACATCTGTAGGCCACAGTCTTCCCCAGAGCACATCTGTAGGCCACAGTCTTCCCCAGAACACATCTGTAGGCCACAGTCTTCCCCAGAGAACACCTGTAAGCCACAGTCTTCCCCAGAGCACATCTGTAGGCCACAGTCTTCCCCAGAGCACATCTGTAAGCCACAGTCTTCCCCAGAGAACATCTGTAGGCCACAGTCTTCCCCAGAGCACATCTGTAGGCCACAGTCTTCCCCAGAACACATCTGTAGGCCACAGTCTTCCCCAGAGAACACCTGTAAGCCACAGTCTTCCCCAGAGCACATCTGTAGGCCACAGTCTTCCCCAAAGCACATCTGTAGGCCACACAAGTATTGGCGTTACTGTCGACAACGAGGCCGCCCCAAAAAAGTCAAGATGCAACGTCTGGACGTGTCTGGAAAAATATTACAAGCTACTAGAAGATGTATATAGCATTAAGACCCAATAGCTTTGGTAAAAAAAAAAAAAAAAAAAAAAATTAACAATTTTAAGTTTTAACTGTGTGAAGTGATATGTAGATCAGTTTGGAAGCTATTTTGGGGCCTAAGCCATCGCCATGGAAATGTGACAAAGACGTTACGTCAAACTACCCGGAATCATCTTGCAGTGGTCTGCCATGGCCTTTCGCTGTGTGGAGGTGAACGGGAAATGCAACATCCAGTCCTTAACCCAGAGAGAAAATGTCCCATAAGTGAAAAATCCTCGATCCAGCCGGGAATCGAACCAGAAACATTGGTAACATCGACCAGAACTCGACCAAATGAGCCGGAGAGCATTAAAATAATACCCGCATAAAATAAGCATTAATATTTACAGCTGTTGTAAGCTAACTGTATTTTAATATTATGAAATGATTTTTTGGAATAATATAAACTTAATTGTTGAAAGAAGTAAGTAAACAATCATTCCCCGTGCAAATGAATGCTAGTTTGAATAAAATCAATCCACTTACATAATATTCACCGTCAATGGCCGGATTTACTAAAAAATAAATAGTATTACATTTATCATTAATTACTACAATTAATAAAAACTCAATTGTGTTTGCAAACAATCAGTAACATGGTTTTGGAAGCATACACTTTATTTTTCGGAGATAGTTACGTTTATGGTTGTACACGCTCCCTTAGATTATATTGTAGGTATAAGAACAGTAATTAGAAGCCAAAAAAAAAAAGGACGAATTATAAAACCAACCAACCTCCAGCTTCTTACATTAAAGTTAGAGATAAAACGCATTTATATGTAACAGTCTTTTGCATAAGATTTCAAGATAACTGATTGTTTTAATCACTGTACAGAATATGTTTTCGTAGGATTTGACTGTATTGTCAATAAAATCTTAAACATATTGTTACGAATGAAAAAATTCCCAAAAGGATAGCCCAATAATTTCAAAAGAGTTTTATTTATATTAATACTTACACTATTAACTTAATTACAACACAAAATATGTGTCCACACATTAATCACTCCTTCATTAAGTCTAAAATTTGCTCACCCCAGTGTAGCTCGGCTCAACAGTGACTGTCTATTCTGTTCGTCACTTACCGCGCACCTTTGTCTCAGCACACTGCCTTACACTGCTCACTCGTAAATCGCACACAGCAAAGTCCTGGATGCTTTGGTCCCCGATCAACCAATCTTCGCACACGAAGCCCTTCGTTCGTCTTTCACTTCATCTCACCAATGGGTCACTAGTTCTCTTCACTTCACTGCCCTCTCAGGCCAATCTCTCCATTTATATACCTCCCAAGTCATGCTCTGGAAAGGCCTCGTAGCCCTCCGAAGTGTCGCATCATCAGAATCCCCGACTTAACACTCAAAACCCCGAGAACAACGAGAACAATGGAGTCCTAGTTATGCCACTTCACGCAATCGGGGCTCAAAGAATTTGCCTAATCCTCAAGAGTCACAGAGAATTCTCCAGGCTAAATGATAAACCACTGGGCATAGGGAAGGGGGTAGCGAGGTGCTAGTGGTAATCGGATTGAGAATATAGCAGTAATGAATTGAGTGCCCCCCCCCCCCCCCCAATCAGGCAGGCGCGCGAGCTGGCTGGCCAGCATCATCACTAGATTCCTTGTAACACTGCCCCTTCTTAAAGCCTGTCCGTCCGGAACAGGCAAAACATATCTTCCAGGTTATTCTCTCAACCGATCAAAATGTACCACTTTCATTTGTCCCCTCTTTATTCTCTGGATGCGGTAGACCACATCATTTAGTCGTTTTAACACTTCATATAGGTATTTCCAGCCACTTGAAGCTTACGACACATCCATTTATTTCTTTGCGGGTTACTTAGCAACATCAAATCGCCTTCATTAAATCTGGTCAAATGTCACATAGGTCTTACCTTATCTTCGTCCAGTTCGTCAATAATGTAAATTTTTTGCAGGCCTCATCATGTATGACTGTCCTACGCTTCTCCACATGATTGGCATAGTCAGATGTGTTGTTGGCTATTGGCAAAGAACAGCGAAACTTGATGTCACAAGGTAGTATCAACTCCTGTTCAAACCCAATACTCGCCGGAGTAAGTCCTTAGTCATGAATGGCAGCCCTATATGTCATCAGGAATAATTGGATATGTTTATCCCGGTCTTGTTGGTAATCAGCCACCATTTTGGCTAGGTGCTCTTCTAGGGTCCTGGAAAGCCACCATGTCATCAGACTTAAGTACCCCGTAACCGACATACCTCCTGGAATATAGTCGATTCAAAATTGCGGCCTTGTTATGACAGCAGCTCCATTCGTACCCCAAATCTGCAGGTAAGGTTGTTTACTAGTGTGTATACCATGGTAGTACCTTCCTGGTTAGGAAGAGCATAAGCATCTGGCCACCAGAATATAATGGTTACCATCTTTAGTCTTGGAAAATGGCCCAGAAATGTCAATGGCTACCCTCTCAAATGGGGCTCCAACATTTTAGGAACTCATTTTTGCACGACTACGGTACTGTGGCCCCTTTCGGACTAATATGTGTTACACTATTCACACCAAGCCTCTACATCCTGGTGGCACTTTAACCAGTAGTAATGATGACGAATCTTGGCCAGATTTTATTCACTGCAAGCTGGACAACCACAGTCCTGCCATGCTTTCTTTCATCACTTCCGGAACTATGCTCTTCGGGAGGGATAGCTGCATGGTAACTACTTTTCGATTCGGACTCTTCCACCCTCTCTTCGATAACCATCCACTATCCTTAAAGAATTTCACTGTGCCCGAAACACTTTTGCAGTTCTTCCATCACTGGATATCTCTTGTCACGATAGGCATCCTGTATCTCTCTATAACAAGCCCATAATGGACCCTAAGTTAGAGAAAATAACATTAAAAATAATATATCCAAATTTACTTTTGATGATGTTCGTATTATATCTAAAATGTGTGCTTTTAAATACAAATATTATAAACACAGTTTTAATACGGTAAAACCAATTAATTGTAGAAAACAGATTAAATAAAAACCATTAATCTTCAAAACATTATCATACATATTTTCTTGATTTAAAATATTCATGGTATGGTATATTTATTAATAAATTGACCACCTTACAAAAATAAACTGTCTTTAAGTAAAATGGCACTCAGTGATCGTGAATGCTCAGGTGTTCCCCTCATATGGTGAGGATAGGTAGTTCGATCCTTACTTCCAACATGACAATATTGTAATTCCGGTCGTCTTTAGGCCTTTTTGTTGTGCCGCCAATCAGTATTTTTGGCACAATTTTAAATTTGGATTTTTAAAAAATTCTATCACCAGTCATTCTTTTTCTGCAATAACTTAAACTTGTTCATCCTCCTGTACACTCCAGTTTAATATTTGTCAGACCTGTCTCCCCAATCCTTCCCAGCATATGATTTTGCCTACCATTCAATGACCCAACAGGGCGATCGTTTTATCCCCGCCTTTGTGCACGTACGTCGCCTGAAATTCGCCTCCGAGCCATTGCAAGAGCTGCTAGGTCCTGCAAGCTCTCAGGGCAGGCTGTTTCTAAGACCACGCCTGACGTGAGCACTCCAGGGCATGATCTCGAGTCATTTTCACCAACATTCAGTCACGCCTCCAGGCTCAGTAGAGCCTCGTTCCCACTGTCACCACAGTTTTAACACCCACCCCCCTCTCCAAAGCTTTTCTGGGAAAATGGCCCAGAGCACTGAGCGTCCACTAACACCCGTCAGGGTCGGCCTGTCCCAAGGCCACGACTCCAGTCCCAAAAATTACATGCATATGCACTCTAGTGTAAGTGTTGCGAATCACTTCCCCTGGGTGTTTGAACGCTTGCTAAACGCCTGCCCTCTGGCGTCTCCCGCAGCAACCAGTACCCCGTAGTTCCTTCCCAGGCCACCAGAGCGCTGGCCTAGTCCGCTCCATAAGCCCCATGCTTTAACTGTCGCCTCGTGTGAGTCGACCTCTACTTGGTTCAGACACACCTCAGTAGGTCGCGCTGACATCGGCCAGTACCACCAACTTAGAGATATCGAGGTCAGTATTTCTCGACAAGCCCATCGGTAATCTTCGGAACCTTTCGGTCCGGAAGCCGAAGCCTTACCCCTTTCCTTTGTTTAACTTCGCCTTTTAATTACGAGTCGCTGCCGCCCCAAACTTACAACGCGCCCCGACTCTGGACTGACCACACCGTATCTCTGGCATGAGGACGTCGCTCCGTTTTTTTTTACGATGTAATCTGCTAGACAAGGGATATGATTCCCACAACTTTAGTGATTGGCATTTAGTCAGTCCGTGTAGGTCTACTTCGTAGGAGTATTCATGTTTTGTTAATCATAATTTATTAATTTTTTTTTAAATCATGGAAACATCCGCAACAACCGCGGGTTCGCGAGTTCAGCACCCGGGCTGATCCTGGAAGCCACCTCCCTGTTTGACAGTTTCCAAGAAACAGACAAGTTTTCAAGAAACGGTCAAGTTTCCAATAACCGGACAACATACCTCTGTTGCACATGTTGATGCCGCGGTCCATGAAGAGCTGAGGAAGGCCATGTTGATGCCCAGGAGAGCCAGAAAGACCTGAAGACTCAGAAGCACGCACAACATACCTCTGTTGCACATGTTGATGCCGCGGTCCATGAAGAGCTGAGGAAGGCCATGTTGATGCCCAGGAGAGCCAGAAAGACCTGAAGACTCAGAAGCACGCACAACATACCTCTGTTGCACATGTTGATGCCGCGGTCCATGAAGAAGCTGAGGAAGGCCATGATGATGCCCAGGAGAGCCAGGAAGACCCAGTCCTCGCCCAGCTTGGCGAAGGTGTGCCTCCACACGTAGCCCGCCGCGAGCATCAGCTTGCTGATGCACTTGCCCTGGTATTCGTGCAACTCCTTGTTCCTCTCGCGGTCTTCCTTCCTCCTCTTCTTCTCCAGCACTTGCAGCTTTCTCGCTTCCTCGCGCGCATACTCTCCCAGGTCCTTGGTGTAGCGGCCATACATCTGCAACACCAGACATCCTGTCGTTAGCAAAGCCTTCAGTCAAAAGGCAGATGTGACTTCAAAACAATCCAAAGAAGTAAACTGGTATGAAAGGGACCATGACAGATGATGGTCACCAATTTACTTTAAACAAGGTAGTCCAGGTTCAATTCGTCTGATTCGGACGATTGTTCTTGCTAAAGGGAAAAGAAATAAATATTTCCATGAGATAGTGTGAATCTTTTTATCACGCAAAGTTGTTTCCTCCAACACTATAACGTATACAGATCTTAACCGCCGAAAAAACCGGCCGTTTAAAGCACAGAAATCACTGGAAGGACCCAGATAAATTTTAAATCAGAAAAAGTAAAAAAAAAAAAAACATCAGTTGTGTATTCTCAGTATACTAAACCTTAGTATAAAAATAATATTATTTACTACGAGAAAAGTTATTCAACAATACCAAGCTTGAATTTTGAATAGTTCCTAAATGCAGCATCAAACACTAAGCTTTGAATGCTGCTTGATTTAAGCATATTCTGTAATATACAATAAAATTCTGGTGACGTCAACTGACACAGCCTTCCTAATCGTTTATCTCAGTTAAGTTAGTAATTGCCTCATTATGTAAGCCATTTTCTTCCACGTTTACCGCCATAAAGGTCTATATTTAGAAAATATGAGCATTACGTAAGGGCGAAAGTCACTAGTAGCACAGCGAGGTCCTGTGACTGCTGAAGGGGGCAGACACCACCGATTTGACGATATCATTTGTTTATTATTATCTTTTAAATCAAAAGTATCATTTTATGCCTTTAGTAGTAGAATTATATATACATATATATCACACATATACAATCTCACACTAAATAATGCTTCCTGTTGGTTGTTCATGCTAAATATATTACATATTGATCTAATTACTATGGATACATTAATTTAAAATGATTTAAATAAACTTACCCCTATTACACCCTTTTTATGTGGGATTTCTGAAAATGATAAAAATAAGTGCACACTTTGGTATGTTTATTACACTTGCATGATATTTTAACTTCTGCCTTATACGCTTCGGAAATGTGTTTATTTTTAAACCAGTATCGTTTTACACTTTTCACGCCCGTTAAGGGGATTGGTGCACCAGCATCGTATTAAAAAAAACAATATATTTGTTAATGATTCAGCTGCTAGAGAAGATTTGAACCATTCTGGTGTAAAATTTATTTTTCTATTTTTTATTTTAATTAAGTTATTGCTTATTTTCGGGAATTTTTTAAATTCAAGCTTTATTAAAAAACTATAAAG